>NC_016091.4:45900134-45903040 GCF_000004515.6 Glycine max
TCTTTGTGGCCAAATTCCGACGGCAGAGGAAAGTCTCTAAAGAAGATTTTTTGTTTTGGGAAATAAGAAGTAAATGTATCCGTTGAGAGCAGAAGATTCTTCTCCTTGTACTTGCCACACTTAGTTAACTTGGTAACATATAAGTAATAAATCGTGAGAGATGTGATGTCAAATAAATGTTTGCTTTCTCAAACATAAAAATTATTTATAATAATTCAGATTTGGAATTGATCACAAGTTGTGAGTTGGGATCCACCCCAAGCAATTAGGTCCAACTGACAAGAAAGAATTGCAAAATTACCTGGCAGTAACTACAAAAAGACCTCACAATAGCTAGACCCTAAAATGCTAAAGAAACTATGACAGCTTCACACTTGGTCCTTGTATATCATCTTCGGTACGAATATAGTTGTTGCCATAACTCCAACACGCACCCCCAAAAAGAAAAAGAAGCTAACGATCCATTTTAACACACCTAAGAAATTAACAATGCAATTAACTTCAGAGATTGAATAACAAAGCTGCATAATCTGTCTTCGAATCTTGTTAAAATGGCCAATCAAGATTCCATTCTGGTAATTCTAAAAAAATAACTTGCCCATACGTGCTTGCTGCATGTTTCTCCGATCACGTGTCTCACCTTTGTCCAAAGTGCTTAATTTATTAATCATGTTTCTCCTCTGCAAAACCACTTCAAACCCGCCTTTGGTTATACTCTTACCACCATCAATCAAAATGAGTAGTTTGCTTAAAGCAATAAAGCCAATTTAGCTTGGTTGGCACACATACTGAGTGTTTGTGGCAAAAAAATCCTGGATTTGATTTCCTAAAATAAACTATTAGATAGAAATGAGGAATTTTAAGTATGATTAATTAAGTTTCGGATCGATAATTAATCTCAAAGGATAAAAAATCTTTGGGAATATCTCAAGATTCAACCGGAAAGACAAAGATGCTAATTGCTATGATCCTAATTGCTATGGTTAAAAAAAATCAATTTAGCCGAAAGTGCTTTTTGCTGCCCCTCTAATACGTGTTAGCTCCACCGCACAATACTGTGACCAATACCTTGGTGAATTATTAGTGCCTTCCATCATGATCGATGCATGTTAGCTATGAAAAACAAGCCATTGGTTCTGTAACCAACTTGACACTCCCATTCATGCAAATAACAATTTCAACTAATTATATCATATAGAGAGTAAAAAGTAAAAAAATTATTGTTTAAGCTCCTTTGAATTTATTTTTATTAATTATTTTTTCATTACTTGATAGGGACACACTAATTCCTTAAGAGTGTGTTTGGATGAGAAAATTTTAAATTCTGAGAAATTTTAAATTCTAAGAATTTTAAATACTTCAATTGAAATTCTTTTATTTTTAAAATTGTGTTTGGATAAAAAAAAATTAAAATTGTGAGAGTGAAAGAAAATGAATACAAAGAGAAGAGAATATATGGTTGTTGTGCTTCTAAAGAGAAGAATATTGATTCGGCATGAGAAATTGTAGGAGAATCGGAACACGATGACGTACACCACCACACCATCACCACAACATTCAATCAACGACGCAAGACATGATCTAGGCCCTCTGTGCCGGCGAGTACCTCCGCCACGTGATGGATAACAACGTCTACTCTCCTGACTGGTGAGTGCAGTTTTACGTGTTCTTTTACGCCCACACTCGATCGATGCTCCACAAGCTCAGTGTTTCTAAAAAAAAAGGATCATTGATGTGAGGAAAGAGTTGCAAGTTCAAGAACGGGACTTTGAAAACTTTCCGATGGGAGAGAGGATGGAGGTTACAAAGGAAATACACGAACCTTTTAAAAGATTCTTCTATCAAGAAAAGAATTTCAATTTCACACCTTTTCAGAAGGAAATTAAAATTTCAAATTTTTAGTTGTTTAAAATTTTGTTTTAAAATTCCAAAAATTCAAATTGTTTATAAAAAGACATCCAAACAATGAAATTTAGATTACAAAAATTTAAAATTCTCTAATAAATTATTTTTCTCAATTAAAATTCTCTATCTAAAAACACTCAAAATCTTATCAGAAACAAGGAAACCTCCAATTAAGAGGGAAAAAAAATGACGGATAAACTCTGCTTACTGTATTCATTCACAGTAGTACATATAGTGCTCTCAAAATAAATAATGGATGCCCGTAAAAGTAGGAAACAAAATAACAAAAAAGCACTACAAAGAAATGACAACTAACTTTTAATATACATGTTAAAATTATATTTATGATGATTTTTAATTAGTTGATAGAGTAAATTTTTTACACTAACATGCATAAAAATTAAAGTCCTATTTTTATTTGCGAGTTTGGGTGTGAAAATAATGATATTTAAGTATTATTTTTTTAACAAATTATTTTATTTTTTATAGTCTTTATTATAGATATAAGTGTATTATTTTTTCCTTTAGATATAATATTCAAGTATCATTGAAAAACTAATAAAGTGATATTTATTAGGAGTATTAATTAAAAAAGTAATTAATATTACATTGAAAAATTAAAATAACACTTTTTTTAGACTTATTTTTCTTCTTACATGATATTTATTTTGGGACACAAAGAGTATGATTTTTTATAAAAACAAAATATGGTCGACATGTTGAGAATAAATATGTATATACAAGATCCAACCCATCATATTATCAATTTTTGTAAAAAAAATATTCTTTATTTTATTATCATATTTATTGTTTTATTAAATTGTTAATTTGACAAATCTTTGATTAAAATTAGAGACTTGTTATCTTGATAGAAATTATGATAATGAGAAGCAAGTCCTTCATAATTTTAATCTACATGGTTATTAATCATAGGATTATTGTGAATAACTGGATAGATCAATATATATATATATATATATATATATATATATATATATATA
>NC_016091.4:45903140-45909940 GCF_000004515.6 Glycine max
ATATATATATATATATATATATATATATATATATATATATATATATATATATATATATATATATATATATATATATATATATATATATATATATATGAACTAACTCAATTGAAAATTCTTAATAGTTAATATTACCATGATATGTCAATAAGAAATTCTCAAGAAAAAATATAATAGTTTTTTTTACCTGATATTATTATAATAATTAATAAGTTATTTGTTATATTTTAATTTTGGACACCTAATGTCTTAGGACATTATTTGAATGAATATTGGATATAATTAAATACTTGTAGAATTAATATTTAATCGAGAAGGAATCCATCAACTCTAACTAATAAGTTTGAGCTCTATGATAGAATTAAGCCATTGACCAGGGAAATTGAATGAATGAAGAAAAAAATTTCTTAAATCATTCATTGGTTAAATATAATGTGTTAACTTATTAGAGTTTGACAGTAATATTATACTCTAAAGTTAATCTTGAGATGCAAACGATGGAATAAAACTTCTTAATATAAAATGATATGAGATAATTTTATTTTTAAATATAAAGATAGAGATATATGAAATTATCTCTCATTTTTTTAAAAAAATTTCAAATTCATATCTCTTTAACATTATAAACACAAACATATCTAACTGAGAACAAAGTATACCATACATAAACTAGAAAAAGTTCAGGCCTAATTTTTAAACCTGAAAAGCAAAAAAAAAGGTAAAAAGAAATTTTATTCGTTAGAATTTCACTCATAAAAAAGTTAATATCAAATATTGGTTTTGATGTGAATATACCTAAAGTCTTCACATTATTCACTATTGAAGAAAAATTTTGTTACTTGAAGAACAAGCATTCGAATACACAAATTTATTTTTTCTTATTTATTATTATTATATATTTTTTAATCTAAAATAGATACTAATTTTTTGGTACAAATATTGGAAACACTTCTAATTAGCTCACACAACATAGATACCAATTTTTATTATAAATTCACAATGTTCTTCGTAGAATGTGAAATTAATGATTAACTCTTGTAATCTTTGATCTTTATAAAAATGTTTAATTTTGTTTTTATGTAAATATATTTTTTATTAATCTAGGTTCTTGAATTATTTAAAAAAAACACATAAACATAAATATTTGTATGAAATTTGATGTCTGTATATTTTTAGAATAACTTTATTTTTTACAAATGGCCACCCAATTACCCCTATCCTGGCTTCGGTCCCTGCTTGTACCATTACTGATAATTTTTGGAGGGTCCACACGGTGAATCCTTATGATGTGTGGCGATGTGGGTTTAAGCCTAACAAGTCATTATAGTTTATGTTGCAAGGAGGAGTGAAGCTTGCCATAGAATTACTTATTAATTAATGACCTTAATTACCTCCTTGTTGCTCCAAAGGGCTGGGTGTGGCTCCTCTACCTCACTAAATACACCCTTCACCATATAAACGTTTCACCAACTCTGGTGTTATTTAATTTATTTTGACAATAATTCAAGTTCACTTTGAACTCTGGTTGGCAGCCTTTCATCGACAGTATTTCCTGGCAAATGATTTGCGCGGCGCTTTATCTATGTTAATATAAATAAGGTTAAATTAATTTGTTGAGAGTTTCTAAGTTGTGCACAATAATTTTAGGGATTTTGATATAGTTAGTTTTTTAATAAAGTTTGGTGAATAGTTTCTAAAAAAAAAATCATTTGTATTTTTAGTTTCTTCCATTGACTTAGATGGTTAAACATAATAGTTAATTAATTATTACTTTTGCATATTTTATATTATTATTTTACAATCATATAACATTTTTTTATAATTTATTTCAAGTAGCTTATAATTTATTAATTAATTATAACTCAACAGTTTATCACTGTTTTAATTATTCAAAATATCAAGGATCTCGTATCAAAGACTAGTAACTAAACCTCTTTGTTATCCTTAACATATAATTTTATTTTGCAAGGGTTTTACTATTTTGTTTTATCCAACTACCAAACAAGATATTTTAATTCAAACTGATTTCAATTCTTAAGGCTATTTGAGAAGTCTAATTTCCATCTCTTGTTTCTTCAAGATAATATTTTTACTGTCACTTTTATTTTAGCACAATAAATAAAATATAGATAATTACGTCATCAATTATTAAATTTAAAAAAGAATGAAAAGATACATAGTGTGGTTATTTTTAATATGAAAAGTTAGTTAATAATTATAAGTAAAATGATCAGTGTTTGAGTCATAACTAATTAGTAAATTATAAATTATTTTTATAAAAATTGAGGAAAAAATCTTATATAATTGAAAAATACTAATACAAATTATGTGAAAATAATACTAGTCTAACGAGTATTTTAGGGACTAAAAATATAAATCATGACAAAAATGAGTGATCATTTTGATAAATCATCTTGTCTAATAGTTTTATAATAAATAATTAAATAAAATATTAGCTTGCCATGTGGATGTCAATGTACATATCATGTACATACCATGAGGGGGAAATAAGTATTGAGTGGTGTACATATATCTTCCTAACATTTTTTTGTAATACTTTGTAGAAAAAAAAGTAAATATATTCTTGAAAACTTAAATAATATTTAATACCGATATGTATAATTAATAAGTAAGAAGATTTTGTTGAAAGATTTAGAATTATTAAGTATCTTTACCTCAAAAGCCAGCCTTAATAACATGCCAAATGTACTTCCACCATTGAATTATTTTGATGTTATTGTACTGCAAATGAATGATTAACTTAGCAGTAAAAAGAATTTAGAATTGAGTGAGTAGTTAACTTTGTTTATAACCAAAACTCTAAAACCATTACATTAATTAGAAATCTAATTAAGAAGTTATTTTTCAATTGGCTTGATCTATAATAGGCCTCTCATTTAGCGGACCTTTTCCTATACGGATTGATTTTGTTCCTTGATTTTGGGTATCTTTTTCACAAAAGGTTGTTGAATATAGGTCTGGTCTCAACTTTGATGGAGCCCAAGTTAAATCGAATAAAACAAATATATGAAAGCTAAATTTGTCCATATGCATTATATAATGCATGGCAAGATTCATGAAAGTCTACATTATATGTATAGACAGTCAATCCACTTTCCCCATTCATAATTTTTTTTTTCATGATTAAATCAAGAGGAGTTTAAGTTGAACTACATTCTTGAAATCGACGAATTTCTTAATCGCATTATATAGGTAGCTAGCTAGCCATATATAAGGACTAGGAAGGGGAAGGAGGGTGATTTCGATATCACACTATGTATTTATACTACAATACTCAAACAATAATGTTTTTCTATTTTTTTTCTTTATAGAGAAAAATATTTCTTTACATTTAATTGAGTATTTTTTTTCCCCAACCTACATTGCACTTAATTCAGTATTTGGTTAAACTACTCACTATGATTCCCAGAATACTTAGATGATTTATGCAAATAAAAAAAGACTTTGTTCTTCAATTAATGGGTTTCTTACCTACTCTATAAAGTGCTTAGTGTTAATCACATTTAAGTATAAAAATAATTACACAAATGCCCGCACATGCACACATGGTTGTTAATTATCATTGTTGTAGTTGTTATTGAATTTGGGCTTAGAGTCTAATTCAATCACACAAAATTAGCTTGTAAGGTAAGGATATCCAAGCTTTATAAGGACTACATTGTTTATGTCTTTAATTGATGTGGGTCTAAACATATCCTAAGAAGTTGTAATTAAGGTGAGTCAAGGATGATTGCAACTAAAGCACCTTGTAACACACTCCTCACACCCCAAACTATGGGCTTGAAGTGTGACCATGCAAGTGGCCCAACAATGTATCTATATATAGACTACATTGTCCATTGTTCAATTTTTATATAGACTATATTGGTTATTTATCTTTAGTCAATGTGAGACTAATTAAACACATTCTCTCACATCCAAACACAATAAAAGTGCTTCAAAGATGATATAGTTAAGACAAGTTTGGGGTGATCTCAATTAAGGTAATTTTTCAACAATCATAATTTTAATTATTTAACTATTATAATAATTATTTTATATTTTTAATAATTATAAAAATAGAAGTGTAAGATGGCTAACTTCCTTATATATGTTGCTTTCTCAAAGATTCTATTCTTAATGTAAAAGACTTTATTAGGAGAAACAAAATGCATTTTGATCATCTTTATACTTTGAAAGAAATTAATTTTTCTAACTATCAATTGAGAGATATCATTGCTTGGAAAAAATAATCTTTACTACCCAATTGCACTATGCACTAATACACACAATTTTTACTTTGGAGTGGATTTTGGTAGCAACTAGTTATTACATCCTAAGATTCATATTCCTACATCCACTTTTGCAAATTAAGAAAAACTTAACCCAAACACAAATCATTAAAGTGTATTTTTCTTATTAAAATCAGGTTAGAATCAAACGATATCATATTTAACTATGATATCACTTTTTGACTCTCGTGGAATTGGTGGATACTAGTTAAATCCAATATATTCGCACCTTCACTTTGGTAAAACAAGAAAAAAAATTGAAATTGAACTCAAACTAGAATCCAATAAAAGTGTGTTTTTCTTGTTAATATCATGTTAGAATCAAATGGGACCATATTTACCTATGATATCACTTAAAGCCACTTAAATTTTTGTAATATGAGTTAGAGTATCCTTTATAA
This sequence comes from Glycine max, assembly GCF_000004515.6. Classification (NCBI taxonomy): domain Eukaryota; kingdom Viridiplantae; phylum Streptophyta; class Magnoliopsida; order Fabales; family Fabaceae; genus Glycine; species Glycine max. Next base: position 45,907,834 of record NC_016091.4, read on the forward strand.
TAAAAAAATCTTTCTCTTCTAATTAAAAAACAAAAGGGGGTTAAACACATGAAAATTCTAAGAACCCCCCTCCCCCCACAACTCAGATGACGTTATAGATATAATTCATATGATCTTCCAATATCTTAGTTATGGTCCTTGCCATTATCTTGTTACTATTATGGATGAAGCGATTAGAAATCTGCAATCCTTAATCAGAGATCTTTATCAAGAAAAATACGCTTACCCACCTTTAATTTATATGCGTGTATTAGCTTGCCAAATATATAACTTTTATTATTGTTTATTTCTGAGTGAAGAGTTAACCTTTCATGGGATCATAAAATTAACTAACTGCTTAACAAAGCACTCCCACGATTTAATTTTGTGGGGGAAAACAAAGGCAAAGCCAAAGAACAGAGCAAAACATACAATATTAACTATGCTCTACTTGATTTGACCTTTGCGGCGAATTGGCGTTTGAGTGGTCTGTGTCCCTTGCAAGTTTTGCTAAAATTTTGTCCCTAGTTGCGACATGGTTATCTTAAATTAAGACACGAAGGCTTTTCAATAGTATAAAATTTTGTGTACCAAAAAAAAAACAGCACAAAAAGAATTACTCATAAAAAAGAAGAAAATACATTATCACTGTCTTCATGCAAACTCGATCAGCGCTTGAGTATGAAAGGTGCTTCATGCTTGGAATAATTAAACTTTTACAACTAAAATTCATGTTATAATAATAGTAATATATCACCATATAGGATTCTCTTTCCATGAAATTCCCTATATTTAGGGGCACAATTAATTAGTGTGGGTAAACAAAACAGAAATTAGATAAACAGTGAACCAAAATAAGTTAAAATAACTGTAGAGATAGAAATAACTAGGCAACGATATCTACACCGTCTCTGCCCCTTTTCGCACGTTTTACTAATTTTACACGTAAAATAGAGAGAGATAGAGATTGAGACAACAACACTGATCTTCCAATTCCATCAAACTTCGCAACTGATCACCCTTTCCCCTGTTTTGTTGTTGTCATCGTCGTTGATGTTGTTTGTATTCTTGTTGTTGAGTTTCGTTTGTTCATGAACAACTTGGTCAAACTTCTTATTCTCCTCAGGTTGTTGTTGATCTTGCTTATTATTCTCTTCCTTCTTCTCCCCAGTCTCTATAATTCCACCCTGAGGCTTCACTTCTTGTTCTTGTTTTTCACCATTCACTGTTGGAGCAATAACGCTTTCATTGTTGTTGTCAACAATATCCCCTTTGTGTTCTGGTAGCTTCTGATCCTTTACGGGCTTGTTGTTTCTGTACATTGCATAGAGACCGATCTGAATGACTCCAAATGTTAGCCCCACAACGTTCGGGAGCTGTCCAGAAAAAACAAAAAAACAAGACAGTGTCATATATATGTGTTTGCATTATCCATAAAGACAAATTAGTAGGTACCCGAAACACACAATGGTTCGTGCATGAACATGAAAACTTACCGTAACATAGATATCCTTCAGGGAAATACCGTATAACAGCCACATAATTGCGCTTATCAGAAGGAGAAGTGAAAGAGGGAAAGGAAGGAACTCTACGCTTTTGGTCCGAATAACCACCCTCTGAAATTTTTTAACAAAATTAACCATGCACCCACGATTAGTCTAGAATATAATTACACACAATATATTAAAATATATCAACCAATTTTGTATGCATGTCAAGATATGTTATTAACCAATAAAAAATCATTCTTAATTTAACTTTTAAAATAATTATTATGAAAATCGATAAAAAAAAAAAAATTGTGTCTGTTAGACTGTTAATTTATTCTTAATTAATTTAATAGCACGGGACATGAAAAATTAAAAATAAGTAAGAAAGTTGTAGGTTGTGATCAAGTAAGATACTCACAATAATGCTTAAAGGTGCTGCAAAAACACTAGTAGCAAATACTACGCAAATCCATCCTAGAAGCTTGACACGGCCCTCTCCTTCTGCTAGTAGGTGGGTTAAGAGAACAATCGTGCAAAATCCCCCAAAATTTAACAAAACAATCATCCTCAATGTCGACATCTGCAAGTTGAAAAACACAGTTTCAAATAATGTTACAAATCTTCCATAACTAATGAGG
>NC_016091.4:45910040-46045825 GCF_000004515.6 Glycine max
CCATTATATAATTTTAGTCCAAGATGTATTAATTATATGTATGTACCCTAGCTTTCTTGGGGCAGTAAGTGATAAATACGGCAAGGTAAATGGTCTCAATCACGCAACCGAATGCATTGATGGTGATAAGAAGCATTTCTCCGGTCTTCACATAGGCATAAAAGATCCAAAGCATTGCACTGAAGAGTGCAGCCACATATGGAATTGATTGGAACCCTTCGGTTGATTTCTTCTTACAAACTCTATAAAATGTCGGTCTGTAACATATGTATTAATATTTTTATTAGTAAAGATCAATGTCTGAAGATTAATTATATAGTTTATGAACCGAAAAGTTGATTGAATGAACATTTAGACTTACAGTGGTGCCAGAAAGCACACGAAGGAGGCGATGTTACCTGCAACATTTACAAGAAAATAAGGAACGAATTTAAAAGAATGTCACATCTTCTGTAACCTTAATTCATATGAAGTAGCGGGAAAGAAGAGAATGCAAATGATCAAGTTTCTGTGTAGATACCTAGAACCCCAAAGGCGAAACTTAGATGACTGTGGGACGACATGGTTTTGGAATTTCTCTCTCTCTCTCTCTCTCTCTCTCTGATTTTTCGTCCCTTGTCTGAAGGGAGAGAAGGAAGGTGAGAAAAGAAAAAAACTATGTAGCTCTAGCTTAATTTCTGTGTCACACAACTACCACGAGTATAGAGGATGATAGAACCCCCTATATATAAGGTTGTGGCTAGCTCATGCATGATGGAGTGGGGATGGACAAGTAACAAGTTTGCATGGAGATTATGAAACTATGAATAATTGTTTTCCAATACATAGCTTTGAAAGCCACACAAAAGCCAAAACCAAATTTGATACTGTGGAAAAAAATAATCATATCTTATATTATATTATTTAAGGTTATCTTTTTATATTTTGAAAATCAAAGTATTTAAAATAAAATATATTTAATTATTCTTTAATAATTATGTAAGTTTTTAAAAACTAGGAAACTTCTAGAAAAATTATTCAATCTTTTTACGAAGTAAAATTAATAACTTCCTAAAATAATTATTTTAAAAAAAAAATAGGCCTTTAATGTATACTACTTCATGCGCGAGATTAAAAGCGTTATTAAATCAAGAAATAATAACGATGAATCTATATAAGTAAATGAAAAATAACAATGATCTATACGATGCCAACTCAATATATTATTATTATTGTAAGTGTAGGTGCAATGTCGTTCTACAATTAATACTTGGGCCAACCGTTTACTCAAAATCGCTTACGTACCTAATATGTCTCTTTTGAAGTTTTTCTTTTCTTTTCTTTTCACAGCCTTAAACACCACCCTCCCCCCTTCCTAGCGAGACACATCACCATTATTTCGATTCTTCAACACTCAAAAAACATTCTTTTTAGACATTTTTTCAAGGAATCCAAATTTTATTTTCATTGTTCTTGTTCAAATAATGTTAATAAACAGAGAATTATGCTTCTCTTAATTGATAACAAAAAATTTGTTTAATGATATTTTATAACAACGGGATAAAAATGAAAATATAAGAAAGGTAATAAAAAATTTGATATCTACTATTTTTTTTATTGGTAATAATCTCCCTTTTAATTTATATATTTGTGTTACTTCGATGTAGACCAGGCCGCCAAACTGCCCTAGCCGAATCACCTGCACTATTAATCAAAAGGTGACTCATTAGGTCAACAAAATTTCATGATTTAGAGATGAAAACAGGACACCTGTAAAAAATGAGATTAGATTTATTCACTATTGCTTTACATGTTTGTGATTCATTTTTTAAAAATTTGTTTGCTGAATGGTTTATGATTCATATATATCATACATATCTTGATCAAACTGTTTTTGTTATTGCGCTCTATCTCATAGCTTTTGACTGTGCACGCGTGAACAGTGGAATTCAAAGTCCTTCTGATGATTAAACCAAGTGGCACCCTCTCATCCGATGATAGTTATATGTATCTACTAGTTTGATAATATATTATGGAGGAAACTCACTTGCTTTGAAGCTGCTTTGTTCGACAGTACACAAAGGATTGTGTCCGGATGAATAAAAAATTTCAAAGAAGAAAAAAGTGATATTTTTTTAAAGGAAGGAAATAGAAAGATATTTAAAAGGTATGATAGTGCATGCTGTTAGTTACATGATAAAAAGAATCGACTTTAATTTTTATATATTGTTAGTTTAAGAATTTACAGTAACAACTAATTAGAGATTATAAGGATATATGATTTTTAAGATAATTGTATAAGAAAAAAAAAGTATATTACACATGACAGTTTTAGTAATTAGATGTTAATGTAAAACTTTTTGTGTATAGTTAATTGATTGATTATTTGAAGTTATATATAAAATTGACTTAATGGTTAAATGGATTAAATGGAAAGATCATGAATTTAAATTTATCTCACTAACAAAATTTAACAAATTAACAACTAATATATTTATTGATAAAAAAATGACAAATTATTTATTCTAAGAAATAAAAAATAATTATTTGTTTAACATATTTGTTTAAATAATTATGATGATATATAGAAACAGTACATATTATTTTTATGTTGCAGCATGTACCTCATGATACACGATAACAGAAGAACCCCCTGAAAATCCAATTTATAAATTGCACTTGGTGACGGGTAACTTTAGTAGGTATAATTGGACTCCAAAGTGGTGGGTACAAAAACAAGTCTTAAAATGAGGTATAACAAGGTGGATAACATTTTAAGATTTAATAAATATATCGATCGGTGTTGTTATTGGTAGTTAAGGGGATTTTTTTATGTTAAATTTCACATGATTCTATTCTTAAGAAATGAATAAATTACTCGATCTAACATACTTTTTCATTTTACACTTCCTATATAATATATCTTTTATTTTTAAAAGCTATATAATTTTTTATTATTTTTGTAATGTACTACTAAAGCCTTTATTTTTACATAGATTTTAACAAAAATGTTTTTACTATAGATTTTGATTCATTACACAAAACTCTTTCTGTTTTAAAAATATATTACGATTAATCTCTGTTTAATAGAAAAACTTTGAAATTAGTAATGTAATATTCAATAATTTCAACATCTTCAAGATAACAAAAACTATTTCAAGATTTATTTAGATTTGCATTCAACCATTAAAAATAATCTTAATTATATGTTTTGAAGATACAAAGTTATTAATTATTTTTGCATGTTATTCCAACTATATTTTTCTTATTTGAATATTTAATAATTTTAAATGTCCCTATAGTATAAAAATTAAGTTGCAACGCATTTATAAAATAAAGGGGAATTTTTAATGTTTAAAAAATAGAAAAGGTTTTTGTATAATGAGCCAAAATCTATAATAAGGATATTTTTATTAAATTCACGTAAAAATAAATGTTTTAAATTTAAGCGTCGCATTTTCGTAAATAAGAAAGATTTTGTGTAGTTTTCTTAAAAATAGAAAAATTAATGTGTTGTAACAAGCAAAAAATAGAAACAAAGTTAAAATAATTCACTGGAAAAAATTTAGTTAGTTTATCTTTTAATAAATATTTATAAACTTTATAAAATTCTATTTATTTAATTCTTCTGAAAAAAAATAAATGCTATATTATTAGTCGATCAATTACTAGTGCTTAATTAGCATATCATGTAAAAATTTAACACGCAAAGATTCTTTCCCAACAATTAATCCATATCTTAGCGAATCCCCCATGATTAGCATTAATTGCGTTTCACCGCAGATTTCAATAATTTATTCAGATTAAAATTATAAGACTGGGATATTTTGGGCTAAGAGGCCAACCCTATCCTGCTGGTGTTCGTGCACGTACGGGTTATTATTATTATTTTTTCAGATAAACGTACGTATGGGTTATTATTATTTTTTTAGAATGTCTAAATTCTGTTTAAAAATCTTAAACATCATCACATTTTTATTAACATCGTTTAGAAAATAAAGTACTTACAAAACATTAATAACTGTGTTATATTTTTAATAATGAATTTCATAAAAAAAATATTTAAAAAACTATTGAGAGATTAATATTTAAAAAAATTAAACATTAACTCTGAGGGAAAAAATAAAGTTGATAGCATCTATGATAAAAAGGTATTCTCAAAACATTGCCAATTTGGTAGTGATTTTAGAATGTTTGAACGAAACTTGTACTGATAACAAAAGTAGATTAAATGGAATATAACCCAACTCTAGAAACAAAGGGAGAAACATTATTAATAATGATTTGGAAGGTTAATAATTTATCTTTTTCCATAATTTATGATAAAACATTATACCATTATTTAATTCATGTAACCGGTATTACTCATTGATCGAGAAATCATTTGTGGGTTGTTGTTTAATTCATTTGTATTACTTAATGTATTTAGATAAAAACAAATTATCAAATCATTGTCACTTTTAAAATATAATACTTCTAATAAAACTAATGTAATATTTTTCATGCGTGGTAACTGTAATACTAATATATATGTTATGGTGTCGCGTTCAAACTTCAGAGACTCGAAACAATTATTGATTAACAGTCTCTATGGCTCAGCTGGATTCAACACAGCGTCCCGAACTAACTCCACTTTAGAAAGTTGTCAGAGTTCAAAGGTTTTACCTTACACTTTTTGTAGAGAAAGTGTGTTTAAAATGATGTTAACAGCCACAAACAAGGAAGTCTCCGTCTAATAATGATCAATATATGGTGAACTTATGTTAAATGTGTTCCATGGGGCTTGTTTTAAAGAACAAATATTAGACGTCAAAATATATTTTTGGTTTATTATGGACATTTGTGGGATTGTTTCATCGTCATGTGCATGCATGTGTTTTATAATTCGTACGGAAATTTATATTCCTTTACGCCAACTACCTACGTACGTGTTCATTCAAACCAGCAATTACCAAATTAATTTTGAACAATACTAATTTAGTAAAATTGATTTTAGCTAAAAACAAAGTAAAGTAAAATATTTTTGTCTAAAAACTCGTTTAAAATAATTTGTTTTTACATTTCCAAATTCTTTCTTTTAATCCTCATTGATCCGATACAAACATAAAGGCAAATTATTTTTCAGATTTTCCTGTTTTACCCATGCAAATTCTATTAATAAAAACAATATAATTTGATAAGTAAAATGTACTTCTACCCACCAATCATGCACTACGGATGATTTGGGCCAAAAAAAAAAAAAAACAGCTAAAGAAAACGAGTTTCGTATCGTGTTGGGTCCTTATTATTTTTCTGAGTGGTAAATTACCTGACGATATTATTTATAATTAAAATTCATACGTGTACATACTCATGTGGTTAGAACTGCTAAGATGGTTCCATCATATTTTTGCATCACTAACCATATATGATTGAATGATTTTTTTTATGTCTACACATAACTGAATATATAATAATTGTTGTGAATGATTTTGGCTTTTCTAATTATGTGGCTAATAAGTCTGAGAACGTTGTCTTGCATGGTTTCTTTTTCTGTTGCTGAATATATCGTAGGAGTGTGTACGTGGAGGGACACCTGGAACAAGCTGGAGATTACTGAAATAGTGTCACCATTCGATGACTTGATTGAATTGAACATTGACCAATGCCGTCGTGCTAGCTAATGCTCGAACTCTCGTCATCTCTCCAACATGCACCATGTTTTGGAATTACAAAGAATGCGACACTTTTCTGAATATGAATGAATGGAAAAATTGGCTATTTTTTTTTTTGGATTCTTGTCCACGTTTGGAGACAGATCAGGGGCTAATGGCAATAGATACCATATATGGTGAGATTTTTTTTTCTCTTTCTCAATCGGGTGTTAGTTCGTGCACGTTCATTGATTAGAGGTTTGCGCTATGATTAATTGGGAGGAAATAAAAGAGAAATAGGTTATCATTTTTTATTGTCTAATTCGAAAGATAAGAAAGAAAAACCACGTCATTATTTTTTTCTCTTTCCGTGAATAGAAAATGAAAATGAGAGAAAATTTAATTTAAAACGATGAATTTGTCTATTTATTTACCATTGTATTAAAAAGATCAATATAGAAATTCTTTAATGCAAACATATTTCCTCACATTTTTTAACCAAATTAAAAATTAATGTTTATCAATTTTCCTCTCTTCAAATAATAAAAGAAGAAACGAAACTATACTTTTCTATTTATTTTTTCTTGTTTTTCTATTTATCTTCTTTTGTCACGTTTTCTTTAATTATATGTATCTAACTAGCTAGAGTGGCGGTATATAATTAGGAGGGCAGTCAAGCTATTCAGTACGAATTATGTTGTACGAATTCGTAAAAAGGCTTATTGTACTATTAATCATTTCTTCATCAGGTGAAACTCTTTTTAAAATGATGACGCCAAAATTAAACACCTAATAATATGCTATAATTATTATCAATTGTGAATTCTATTTCTAAATTATTTGTTAAAATTTTCCTAAATAATTTTATTTTTAATAACTATATTAATTATCATTTACAAGCTAAATATTATAAGTTTTTTCTATTAAACGGTTGTATCTGTATGATATTTTTTTATGATGATGTGACCGCTAATAATTATTATATGTCATTTATCTAATCGTCACTTGTCATTTATATTTTTAGTTATTTTAAATTTAAACCATTATCAATTGTCAATTCTATTCTAAATTATTTGTTAAAATTTTTCTAAATAATTTTATTTTTAATAGCTATATTAATTATCATTTAGAAGCTAAACATTATAGGCTATTTTTCTCTTAATTTTTCTCTCTTATAAATTAATTACTACTATTATCGAATATAATAAATAGTATTTTATTAAACAGTTTTTTTTTCAAACAAAATAAGGTTGTTCAATTTTTAAATTTTTGTATTTCTTTTATTCTTCTTTATCATTGTACAATTGAAGTGAGACTAAATATTTATTTTTGTTTTTGAATTTGTTAGGTTTTAACAATTAAGACTAAAGATAAAAAATTAAAATTTTGTCTTTGAATTTATAAGAAGTGAGACAAATTAATTTTACCATTAATTTTCCCCATTAACTTAAATGGGCTATTCATGCATGACACTTTTCTAATAATGATGTGACAGTTAACTATTGTCATATGTTATCCATTTGGTTGTTACATGTCAAAAAGTTAATTTTGATTTGGTCTTCAAATTTAATCACTTATTGATATTTTGGTTCCTAAACTTAACACGTATTGTCAACTTTGTCTCTAAAAGTACTTCTAAATTTTCAATTAAATCTCATATTACATGAAATTATTAGCATAAATATTATCATATTTTGATCTCACTTCTATTTTTTTGTAATTCTGTCATTTAAATTATATTATAAATATGAAACTAATTTATGAGTGATTACATCATCATAGTAAGTGTTAAATCTAGGACATTACTAACAAGATTATATAAGGTTTCAAACCAAATATTTTATGTAAATTAAGTTATTATCTTATATATTATTAATATGTATAGAATGTTAGATTAATTAATTAATTAATCTATTTTATTAAAAAATATTAATGATGAAAAGATACTTAAAATAAACTTGACCCATTATAACGATTGAATATAAGGGAACATGAAAAATAAAAGTGTTAAAATGATTTTCTTATATATTCTTTTGCAAATTTTACATCGTTGTTCAACTATTGAGTATTAGAGAACATGACTCATTATAAATTAAAAACATGACCTAAAAAATTGAGCATAAAATATAATTTATCCAATATATTCTTAATGAATAAGGTACTTGTCGCCTGTCTTGTTGGAGTATACAATATATACTATCTACAAAATTAAGTATAAAATATAGTTTACTCATTATATTAGTTATGTTACAGTATACAAAATAAAAAAATACAATAAAAGGTGAAAAACAAAGATATCTAATTTAGTCTTAAATTTTGGTCGAATAAAATAATTCACTTTGTATCTCTGCTTTTTAATTTCCTACTTAATTAAATAAATATATTGACTTTTAAAAATAAATTATTTGTTAGTATTTAAACATTTACACAATATACATTTTTAATTTGATTCTTATGAAAACTAATTTAATTTTCTTATGTTTATTTCATTTCAATTCAGTTATATTATTGTGTGTCACTGTCATAATATTATTTGTTAGAATTTTAACTTAATAAATTATAATAAATAAATTAATTAATAGTGATGTCAAATATAAAATATAACACTTCTGATTTCTATATTTGACAATTATTTTTCATTTAATTTTCATCACCATAAATAATTGTTATAACTATAGACAAATGTCATATATACTATCGCTATGATAACTCTTATATGAAGTGTGACACTTAATTAAAAATTTAAAAATACTTTCATGGACCAAAATGATAATATATAGTTAAGTTTAGAAATCAAAATGTCACTAAGTAGTTAAGTTCTGTAATTAAAATGACAATAAATTGTTAAATTCAAAGACTAAATCAAAAAGTTAATTTTTTGACACGTGATAGTGATGTAGATAATGACACATGGTAACGGTCAATTGTCACATCATTGCCTGCTAGGTAGACACAATCGTTTCAATTAATGAAAAAAACTAATGATAGAATTAATTTATTTCATATTTTATAAATTTAAAGAAAATTTTAATTTTTCATCTTTCACATACCTAACCGTTAGCGCATAACAAATTTAATGATAAAAATATTAATCTCTTGAAGTGAATTATCTATATCACACTCCCTCCATTAATAAGACATAGTTGACTAAATTACACTTATTAAGAAAACTAGTTGATTTAAGTATTGACATTAAATTTATTTTTAAATGTAATATTTTTTTCAAAGTAGCATTTAATTATAGATTAAAATAAATAAGAATATATTAAGTCAAAAATTAAGTAATTCACAATAAAGATAAAATAAAGTGTTATAATAAGGGGAAAATCTGTTAATTATATCTTATAAATAAAGACCGATTGAGTAATATGATCTATGTATATAATTTGATCACTTTCAATTTTTCATAGTCAATTAAAAGTGAAATTAGAATTATTTAATTATAAAATTTTCATAAAAAGATCCGTGGCTATAAAAATAAAAAAAATAGAATAATAATGAAATTGATGTATGGTGAAGTTACATTCATCTTCCAAATAACTCTTGGAAATTCTAGAGATAGCGTTGGCTACCCATTGCTGTCTTTTGACTCACATTGAAACTTAATTGCGTTGAGTGGTGCTTGTGTACGTCAAAGATCTAGTAACTTGGTCTTTCTTTCTTTCACTACCAAGAAACAAAGTACGGTGTTTAAATCAGCTGATAAATTTGGGTGCTTACTGTTATAATTATTGGGTTGGCATTTGTGGCGAACATTAGATATCATCTCATGACTCCGAATCTATATCTGTTTCCACAATGATAGGAGGGGGACCCACATCTTAACATGAACCTCTTCTTAATGTCAACCATGCAAATGCTTTTCATACAATTAATTAATTGGTTAATTGCATCATTTTTTACTGCTCCCTCTCGTAACTGTGTACCTATTAACTAATACCCTTGTAACATTATTGTCACGTACACGTAGGACTGAGCTCGATTCAATCTTATTTTGACATATTCATCTTAAATAATAATTAAAAATAGAATTCATCGCTTATATATGAAATTTTATATTTTTTTATTTTCATAAAAATGACAGATAATAAATGTACGAGTGATGGATTACATCAATATAATATTTAAGACTGAACTATTAAAATATAAATAGAATACTGATAAGTAACCTTTAACACCTTACACAAACAAAATTAAAAGTGAAAAAAAAATGAAAAGTTACTGCTAATTCCGAATTTTAAACTCGACTCAAACCTAATTGCTGGACCATCCCAATTTGACTGGAAACTGTCTCATAGTTTATTCAATTTAATAGTTGGATCAAATGTGTTTATAATTTCACATTGATGTCATCAAACTAGCCATAAACTAGATTGACCTATGTGATTTAATTTCCTTCCAGCGGAGCCCAAAGAAGAATCGTTTCACAACAGTCAAAGGTCTGTTACACGCTGCAGTCTGTCTCCCATTGTTTCAGTCTTCTGACAAACTCAGTACTGAATTACTGATCACACAATGTAGAAACGAGTTTCATCATTGTTTAGTATATGAAATCAATGTTTTACCAATTTGATGAGTTTGTTTTATTTTGTTTTTTAACTCATCAGGAATTAAAATTTCTCAAAATATTAAAATTTACTATATTTATTTAAGAGATCAAATCTTTAATTGTATATATAAAAAATAAAGTTATCTGTGAACTACACTATATCATATTGATTATCCATGTATTTAATCAATGATCCATTGATATAATATTAACTCTTTCTAATTTAATTACTAGTTTGATTTCTATAAAAAAATATATATTTATTAATCTCTTAACTTTACATATGCATTTAAGATACTAGTTAACTTGACTTTAAGTATAATTACTCCTAACATAATTCATGATAACACTTCAATATCATGAAATAATTGGAAGCCACCTGGACCATTCACAAGTTGCCGCTTCGCAATTCCTGCGATCAACAACTTGAACTCGTGTCCATTTTCGTTCTCGTATATAGAATCAAGTAACCAATAGGATGTATCTGCTAGCTAACCCAAAGTACTATAACTTGATGCATTAACCAAAACCATTGAAATGCAATAGACCAATTTAGATACTACTACAGTAGGTAGTATATTCATTATTACTAAAAAATTGCGAAGACATGGATTGCTTGACGTAGGAAGAATAACGAGGGTTTTGCAAAGTCCTATATTACAGAGTTAATAATAGGGTTAGCTAGGTGCCTTTATGAGTGAGTTAATGTGGGTGTTGTTTGAGAGAGATCAGAGAGTGTTGGTAAACATCAATGCCCTAAATGTGAGGCTATGAAATAGATTACTTTGGCGGAGGGTTAAGGCAATTTACTATCACCTCCAATTCATCCACTTGAAACCAATTCATTTAAGGGCAATGCAATGTGACACATATTTTTTGGATTCTTTTTCTTGCAGATAGCCTTTGCTTAATGGAAGTTTATAAAAGAGTCTCATTCAGAGGGAATTAATTAATGAGAAGGTCCCATGAACCTGTCATGCCATGTGCGCAAAGATTTACTATATGATGAAATATCAATAGATCTTATCTAATTATCGTGTACCTGACGAGGCTACGGTAGCAACAAATTAAGACCTATCGAAAACAAAATGTAATACAATGAAGTCCAAACCACATAGACTCATGTCTCATGGTATTCATGGACAGGTCAGCCTTGAAATTTCAGAAGAAAATTCCACGTGACTGTAGAGTTCCGGCATAATAATGGCAAAGACAATTCCAGAATTTTTTTCTGAATTGTTCTTTTCTTCAATTGGAATTAGGTAACGACCATGATTATATACATCAATATATACTTCCATTCCATTTCAGTTTTCCTATTTTTCATAATTTAGATCCATTGCAGAGAACAAGAGAGAATTTTTTTTTTTTTTTTTGCGTGGTGTAGGTTATGATTCGGAAAATTTTTGCTTTGATCATGAAATCATTCTCATTCCGTTGTTTTTCTCTTGGTGTCTAGTTGGGCGTATTGAAATTGGATCATTTCGTAGTACGTTTATTGTAGTGGGCCATCCTTTTTCTCTCTCTTTGGATTTTCTGTTCACTTCTCAGGCCGACCTCGTTCTATCCACATCTGTTGGCCCAAACAACAAAAACAAGAACATAAATAATGAAATAAAATTCTGGAGCAAAAAATAAAATCAACTTGACAATTTGAAAAAAGAAATTATAGTTGCACCAATATCCTTTGAATTAATAATTGCAGTTGAAATTGAAAAGGAAATCTCAGTCGGCCCATTTTTTTAAAAAAATAATATTTGAAATAGATTAAATAAATTTACACTAACAAGTTGTTAATTTCAATACATAATTCATTATCTTTAATCATTCAAATTTTATGGATAAAAAAAATTAAACGTCAATGAAAGAACAAACCTTATCATACTATAAATACTTTTGACTTGAACAAGATAACTTATAGAAAATATGTGGTCAAGGATTTGAAAGAAAGAAAAAAACACACACACACACACAATTTTTAGAGAGAGAATGTTTTTCTCGCTAATTCTTCGTCAATTAGTGAAACATTCATGAAGGAAAAATCACCTACTAATCCATCACAAATTGGTGAAGAATTAGCTAAGAAACATTTTTCCCTTGCTATTCCCATGCAAGCATAGAAAATTATTTAGTGAAGGAATTTTTCCCTCACAAATCCTTTGCTAATGGAAACATGATAATTGAAAACAAAAAAATTTAAAGTTAGTGAGGGCTTGTTTTCCTCTTGATTCCATTGTTGTTTTGTAAAAGTAGTATCCCATGCAAAACCCTTGCAAGATAGATCACCAAATTGAGTTTAACGAGGGACATTTTCTTTTCAAATCTGACACAAGTTTGTGAAGGATAATTAATTTGTCTTGTAAACCCCTCGTACATGTAGAATCTAAAAATTGTAATTTATCAAGGGGATATTTTCCCTTGCAATTCCTTCTCTATTCAATTATGACAAAAAAATAATTAAAGTTTAAAATGAATTTAAATCATTTAGTTGATAACATAATTTAGGAGATGAATTGAAATTTTAAAATAAGTTAAAGTATAACATAAATTTATATGTGTATCTATTAGTGATATGAAAATTTAAAAGTGGAGTGGTATTTCTTAACGGTTACTTAACGTGTGCAACATTGTACACAATAAGAAAAATTAATTACTTATGTTTACATAATTTAGATCAATATATTATTAATGATTCTTTCAAAATTTAATATATTTTTCTTATTTAGATCAATAGAATCACTTTCAATCAAAATAAATCATCTCTCTTATTTATTAAAAAGATTCATTTTTTCATTAAAAAAAAAAGATAATATATCTTTCTTATTTGTTAAATATATTCAATTCCACAAAAAAGGTATTGTTATTTTTATTTCTTATAATATAATTTATTCTCTTTAATAGCATTCTTACTATGTTCCGATAGATTTATTTTATTGAGTGCGTTGAAGTCAAATATTCCTACTTGAGTATGGTATCATTTTTATTTTTTTTGGATATGATTATGATATCCATTGATCCATAGTGATTAGTGACTAGTGATGAGTAACGTGATACATTATTGATGGAAAAATATATTTATTATGTTGATTAAAAAAATTCAGAAAGAGAAAAATAGGAATTGAATTTATTTAACAAATGAAAAAGAGATATTATCTTTTTATTGGAAGGCTAACCAGTAACATATTGTTTGAAAGATACTTTACATAGACAACTAATACATCTCTACATTTTACCACGTCATGTAACACTGTTTTAATTAAATAACAACTAATTAAAAACTTTAATTGCGTCATGTTCTCTACTTTTCACGCTCTCGACTCAAGGCACTGTTGTTGCCTCTGCCCTAATTCGCTGGGAGAGGGAATCATGAGAAAACCGACACTCGACAACGTTGTTGGGCATGTGACCAACACATGCATGAGACTGAGTCGTTATCTCTGTCCTTTTGAGGTTGTGACGTCGAAGTTGGGCATGCCGTGAAGATTTTCTTCTTTGGAAATCAATCAAAAATGTTTTGGGCTTCTGTCGTTCGAATGTTATATTGAAAGCAATGTTTCACTTTCGGCATTGGATCAGGGGAAACATCTATCTTTTTGGCATAAGCATGGCTGAAAGAAGCTAAGGCCCTCTATGTACAAAGGTCTTCTATATTGATATCCAAGACATTTGTTTTAGGATAAATGATGTTTTCCAACATGGGGCATCTCAAATTCCTTCAACGCTGAAACAACGCAATCTCAATATTAATCCACATGTCCCTGACATGATTATTTGGAGTGAGAACATAAATGGAGTTTGCACTACTAAGTCGGGTTCTGCAGCACCAAACTCATCATGGTCAAGTTTTTTAAGAGTCGTTTCCAAACATCTCGTTCCTTGATCCCACTGCTTCTGACTCTTCTCTCTTTTTCTTTTTGTTTTTCCATTATTTTCGTTTTAATCACTACTGATATCATTTGAGCTGCTAAAAACCTTGCACAGTTTGCTTTGTTGCCACTTCTTTTTATTTCATTTAGTGTTTTGTTTGTTTGTTTTTCTTTCGTTCTTTCATTCTATAAATATTATTACTTCATATATATATCCTCCCATGCTCAATTGGCGTGCCATTCTGTACTGCTTGCTTAGGTTGCCATTTTATTTTCTTTTAACTGTTTTATGATTTCAATATTTTATTTTATGTACGGGTACGTACTTTTGTTTGGTGAATATATTTTACTTTGTTTTTTCTTCTCTCATAAAATCATAAAAAAGTTACAGTGACATAAAAATATTTCAAACTTTCACATAAATTATCTGAATTCCTTTTCTTAAAAAAATTGTTAATGTGAAATAGAAGTTTGATTTGATATAAAAAAGGTAAAATATGTTTTTAATTCTTAAATTATTTATTATTTTTGTTTTTAGTCCCTCAATTTAACATTGAGGGATCATGATAAATTATTTTTTGGTTTAATTTTTTTTCTCTATCATTAAGTTTTTCCAGTGGTGACAATCAATTGTTACAATTTTTTTCTAGAGGTTAAAATTCCGCAAAAATAATTTACAGCATCATTCAAAATTTGGTTTGGTTACCATTTTCAAGCAGCCAAAAATTGCTTTGTTTACTTCAATATCAAAGGCAAGTGTATCATCTATTAAATTAATCTAATATGAAAGAAGAATTTAAACCACTTTATAAGTTTATTAAAAGGATGAAAACAAAAGATGATAAACATTAGAAATAGAAAAAAATAGAAATCGAAAAAAAGAAAAAGCAAACCTAGGTTTTATGTTTTTAAGAGAGAAAAATGAGTTTAGATCGAGGAGGGATGAATCGGCACCACCGCCACGGACTCCTCAATCACCACCGTCATGGTCGTTGCCTACATCAGTTGACCTAGCAGATCATTCTCGCAAACACTCATATCTAACTCCTTTGTCCTCAAATTTCAGTCCCATGAGATCTGGAAAACATGAAGCAGGGTCCTTTCCTTCTTCCTCTTCTTCTGTGAGGTCGTCACGCTCCGCCGCCTCAGACTCCACGATGTCACCGGAGAAGAGATCCTCAAGTAGCCATCGCTTGTTTGTAATGCCAATCTTCCACTAACCCATTTTCTATCATTCTCTCCCTTGCTTCTTTTTTTTTTTTTTCTTTCTAATTCTCAATCCCATCATCAACGTACCCAAATTTCTTCAATTAGCCACAATCTCATCTAATTTTTTTCTTGGGATTGCAACGAAAGTGAAACTGTCAGGTCATTCCACCACTTCAACCATTTTTATTTTGTTTTTATCATTGTTATCATTCTTGTTGTGAGTTGAAAAACAAAACATATCTAGTTATGAGAAAGCAGTTACTTTCGGATGTTTTCTTTTTGGTTCTTTTCTCTTTCAATATCTTAAAAAGAATCAGACTTTTTTTTTTTACACATTTCCATAAAATTCTGAATATACGTATAATAAAATAAAATAGGAAATAATTAAAATTTGTAAGCTGTTTTGCATAGAGGATTGAGGTTAAATTTGAAACTTTTAGTGCTATTGTTATGGAAGTAATTTCTGATGATTTTTAGTGGTGCTAGAAAATGATAATTAGAATGATTCTGTACGTAATTTCTAATAGTTAAAAATCATTAGAAAAATGTTACAAATTGATTATCACACCATCATTTGATAGAAAAATTTAAGGATATAAACAAAAATGAAACAAAAAAATGGTTTGAGGATCAAGACCAGTCAATATTTAGTTGAAGGACAAAAAATAAAAACGGTAAATAATTTAGGGACTAAAAACACATTTTATTTTATATCTTTTTTACCTTCCAAAATTTTGGAGATAAGTTATGACAACTTTGTGTATTCAAATTTCTCCCTTAATCAATTTCAATCATAATTAATGTAAAAATTTCCTACACAAATAATACATAATTCATAACTATTAAAATCTTTTTACTTTTTTAATCATAATGATAACCAAAATGATTATTAGAGGAATGATTAATTGGATGTTACATCTTCTTAATCCTAAAATTTTAGAACACAAGACATGATGACTTGATGTTTTAATTTTAAAACTTATCTCTAAATTGAAACTATTAAATCAAATTTAAATTACTAAAAAAATCACAATTAAAAAAAACATAAAACTAATAACAAAATTAAAAATATCAATACACAAATATTTTCTACAAAAGAACTATGTAACTTTGATTTTTCCATTGGACCTAGAGATACATAGAAGCAAGGATCACTCACCTCCTCTTTCCATTCCATCAAATCAAACTAATTCTCTCCTTTCCTCTTCTAAACTCAAATCACCCTATGGCCGATGAAGTCAAAGCCAAAGGCAACGTAACTTACTCCAACAACGACTATGCCACCGCCATCCGCTAGTATTCTGACATGGGATAAGGGCCAGAGCCATGGCAAATGCAAGATGGTCGTGACGTAGTTGTCGAAGGAGTAAGTTGCATTGCCTTTGGTTTTTACTTCGCCGGCCATATGGTGGTTTAAGTTTAGGAGAAGGAAGGAAATGAATTAGTTTTATTTGATGGAATGGAAAAGGGACACAAGGAGAAAAAAGGCTTAAAGGAAACAAAAAGTGTTTTAGATACTAGAGAGTTTTGAGATGCAAGAAGAGAGAATGCTCTCCAGTCATGACTCCTAATCGCCCCCTTCTTCATTTGTCTTTATTCACGACTTTTACTCTTTTCTTCTCTCTTCACTACCAAGTTAACCTTATAAGTTCTTATATTGTTATTACAAATTGCTACATATGATAAGTTTATCCATTTTAACAATAACTTATTAAAAGTCATATTGCCTTCATTTTCAATTGGTTGATAGTATAAAAGCTTTTACCGTAATAGTATTTAAAAATTAAGAGATAAAATATATTTTTTGTCTCTATAAAATTTTAAAAGTTCAGTTTTAGTCCCTCTAAATTTTTCTTTCCCATTTTTGGTCTCTCTAATTTTGAAATGAACCACTTTTAATACCCCAATTGATTTAAAAAGTGCTTTAATAGAGACAAAAGTTGATTCAGATACAGTCTAAAGGACAAAAAATGATAGAGTTTAAAATTAAAAGGAATAAAAATGGACAAAAGATTTTAGAGAACTAGAACTTAACTATTAAAATTTTAGAGGAATTAAAAAATATTTTAGTCAATATTAAACTTTATCCTTATTCTATTACAACATTCTCCCCCCGGTACATAAAAGATGATAGTTAATTCGTTATTCTTTGTTTAGTTTATTTATTATTTTCTTTATTATTTAGTATTTTACTCTCCTTTTAATGATATAAGTTTAAAAAATAACAATTATATTATTTAATAACGATAAAAAAAAGATAAAACTATTTTATTTATGAAAATAACGAAAAGCTAAAACCCTATGATTTAAAAATCGAACCAAACCAGTTGGTTGGACCGAGAATTTTGTGAACCAATCTAGAATTTAGTTTGAATAAACCACTTGAGAAAGAGAAAAATGGTAAAAAAAAACTAAAAAAATGAGTCAAAAACAAGTAAAACTTATAAAAATTAGAGAAAAAAAAAACTCACTACATGCTCTTAATAGGACATTGTTTTTTTTATTTATTTAGATGTAAACTTTGATATTATTATATGTACTACATTAATAAAACTTAGATCTAAGTATTATAATATATTTCATTTAGACATTTGTATATATTTTGAATGTGAAGAATCAATAAAACAATAATTTAATTTTTATTTTTAATGTTATAAAGATATGATTTATAATATATTTAATTATTACTGCTATTATTTTACTACGCCACGATTAAACAATTCTTAACCATTTGCTAATTTGTTTTGAAATGAGTAGAGTTTTGTGTTTTGTAGTATTAATTGACTGGCGGTTCAACAAGGACGGTGGATCTGCCAAATTATTGGTGGGTTCGCAATCTAACAAGTAAGCCACATTGTTTCAAGAAAGTCAACTAATTAACCTATCCAACCCAACTAACACAACTGTTCCTTTTGGCAGTTGCAATAAATCACATTTTTTTCCAAATTAAATAAAATAAAGATGACACACAAAAAAACCGACTTTGACCTTTCCTTTTTTTTATAGGCGAAAATAAAATATAATATTAAATTTATAATAACTTATGTATCATCCTAAATCAAAAGGTAGACTTTTATCTTGTTCTTTGAATTAACATAGTAATAATCGTGATTATTCATTCAATCATTCACATGCAAATCTCAAAACCAATGCTTGCAGTGCAGCCTCTGGTGCCGGCGAACTCCAACTGCGGCGGTTGCCGGAGATACTCCTCTGGTCAGAACTTACTGTGCTTGGAAAGGCAATAATGTAAGTTTACGTGATATTCTATCACTGTTTCTATTCCACCACCAGTTTTAAGCTCAATTACCCTTTTTAAGTTTCTTCTACCTGTGTACAAATTCAATTCTGAATTGATTTATGTGTGTGCTTGTGCCTGGATTCTTATTCTATTAGACCATGTTTTAGTAATAAACTAAAGGGTATTATTGATTGTCAAGTTTCCCTTGGTGTGTTGATAATTTAGATATTTACTTTTGAGGGTCTCATAACTAGAAAACTCACATCTTAAAACTTACTTTTCTATTATATTCAAAGATAAGCTTTTGTACTGTTTGAATGCAGTTAAGTGTTATTATTTGTGTCTTGAATTTTTGTGGCTGCTGAATTTTTTTTCAGGAATTTTGTCTTAGGGGGAGGCTTATATTTGGACCTGATGGGAAATCTATATTTTTGACAATATTTCTTATCGTTGCCCCTGTTGCTGTTTTCTCTGCTTTTGTGGCGAGGAATTTGTTGGATGATTTTCCTCATCACTGGGGATATTCAATATTGATCGTTGTTATTCTTCACAGTGTTTGTAAGTCCTTCTATTCTGTAACCGTGATTTGTTTAATATGCCCACTCATTAATTGTTCTTGTCCCCTAATAGAAGAGGTTTTCCATGGCCTAGCTTTTCCATTTAAGTTTTGCAGAATCATAATGTTTCTGGTTTTACATGTGAAGCGCTATTGCTATATATCTTGCTTCGAGATGCAAATTGTTGAAGGGAAAACCTTGCACAATTTCACAATTTTTGGTAACTGTTTTTAGACTTAGACCTCATAGGCCTACCTAAACTTTAACCTACAAAATACAGAAGCAGAACTTCAAGACTTTCACATTTAGAAATAGCTTCTCTCTTGAAAATCCTACAACGAATCTTGGATGACTTGACATTTAGAAATAGGCTTGAAACCATCCAGAAAGACTCATTTTGCCATCTTCATCCATTAGTACTATGTTTACATTACCACTATCACACTGTATATTTTACAAAGCCTGCATCGGATTATTGTAGTGCTTGCCATCATGAGAATTTTTGTTCTAACCTTGTCGATTAACTTGTCATCATTGGACATTGTCATTTATAGCTATTTCAAATATTTTATACAAGAGAATGGCTGAAGAGGCCTAATGAACTAATCATTGCTTAATTTTATATTGGAATTGCAGCGTTGAATTCCAATTGTTATCACGTATGGTTCTGACATTGACAGCTTCCATATTTTCTCTATATAAATAATATTTATAGGCATTATATCTGGATTATGCTAAGAGTCCTAAATGATTTTATAAACTTTGTGAATTTCTTATATTAAAATTATACTGCTGCCCTGTCACATAAATACCAATTGCTGACAGAATTTGGTATTTATTTGTGAGGTAGACGGAAGGAGGGTGGGAATTGGAAGGAAAAGGAATGGGAGGCCGGAGGAGGCAGCCAATTTGAAGTGAAGCAAAACCTGTTGGGTTCTGATATAATCATAGTTGAATAAAGTTATACCAACTTAAAAGGGCAGTAGAAAATCCAAGTGGTTGGATAAGTTGGGATGCTCATGGTTTGATTATTTAAATAACCATAATTAATAAATAACTAGATTATAAATGGTTATAATAATTATAACTATAATCATATCTAATTTTATATAACTAATTATAATTTGATATAATTGATTATTATTTTTAAAGATCGATTTAATACAACTAGTTATAACTAGTTATAATTATGGATGAATAAAATTAAGTTATTTGAAATGACTATTTTTATAAAACTAGTTAAAGTTTCATAATTATAATTATTTTTTAAATAAAAATAAATTATTTAAAATAATTATTTTTATAAAATTGATTATGATTTTATAATTACTTTTTTATATAACTAGTTATTGTTAGTTATGGTTATTTTTTTCAAAACTAGTTTTTTTTAAACACCCCTATACCAGGTGGTGATGGGTTGGAGTCCCTTAATTAAGCAAGTAGTGAAGGGTTCAAGAATAATAATAGACTTGAATAGTTTACCTTTAAGTGTCTTTAGATCTTTTGAAAGAAATTATTCTTAATAATTTTAATATAATGTTCTATGGTCCAAATAATAATAGACTTGAATCAAGGAAGGAGTCAAGAATTTGAATTTTGTATATAAAAAAAAAATCTTATTAGAAGAAAAAAAAAACCACCTTTAACTTTAAGTCTCTTCGAATCTCATAAAAAATATCAGTCTTAATAATATTTAAGATAATATTTTACTCCTTCCAATCATACGCATAAAAAAGAAAAAAGAAATAGTAGAAAACAACTAAGGGTAACATAAGATGGCCTAAATCTTTTTAAGAGCATTCTACCCGTAATCCTAACCAAGGTGAGATATCTTTATACATCCCCCTTATGTCCAAGATCGGATATTTTGGTGCTTTCGGAATAGACATTTGCAAATAGCCCAACATTAAAAATAGATGGATAAATTACTATATTAAAAACGGACCTAGCTGGTTGGCTTAACCCATTCTTAAAAACTAGTTCAAAGAAGAAGAATTACCCAAGTCCTTTAAGAAGTCTTTTGACCATATTTTTAATTAACGTGGGAAGTCTTAACAAAGAGGATTACATAACTTATTTTTTTCAGCTGAGCAACCATTTCATACATGGTCGACCTAACATTTCATTTAAGCAATAATATTATATTGTAGAAGAAATCGTTGCATGACATAAAAGATGGTCCAAAATTGTACAGTCATTCTCATTACTCTCTGGAACAAGATTGTGGAACTACTCTAATGAGACTCTGCTTTTATTAAAACATGTAATGTAATTCGGATTTGATTTATTTATTAGCATGAATAGTGAAAATATTACTTTTTATGTAGTTTGCCATGTATAGTGAAGGAATAGGGTTATGGATCAAAACCAAATTAAAAAAGAGAATTAAAATAAGAGATAATTTGTGGTGTCTATTTAGTGAATTCTATAGAATTGGCTTTTAGAGAAAAAAATGATTAAGCAGTTGTACCAATATAGTTCCTTGTTTGCAACTCTGGTACATAATTTTACACAGTATTCTAATCTAGTGCAATGCTTCTGATTTTGATGTAGATTACATTTTGAATACAATTATTCTAATCTTTTTCATTCACCCCTGTACTCCTAAAGTCTTAAAAACGTATTCCCAGGTTCTGATCACCCTTCTACTGACCTCAGGAAGAGATCCTGGCATAGTGCCCCGTAATGCTAATCCTCCAATTCTGGATGAATATGAAGGGGGTGCCAATGTCAACAATGAACAAACCCTACGGCCACATTTGCCGCGAGCAAAGGAAGTAGTTGTCAATGAAGTATCTGTGAAGATAAAATATTGACACCTGCATGCTGTATAGATCTCCCCGTTGTTCTCATTGTTCAGTATGTGATAACTGCGTGGAGCGATTTGATCTTCACTGCCCTTGGGTTGGTCATTGCATTGGATTGGTAAGGGACTAATGTTTACATATCCCAATCTCACAGTCTTTTTCTATCATTATATTATGATCTAGAAGAACAATTCTTGTGTTTTTCCTTTTAATGTTCATTTTATCTATAATGTTCATTCTTTGGTCTGTGTTTCTGTTTTTCATTGCAACTATTGCATAAAAATAGATATGAATAGATTCAAAATTGCTATTGAAAAGGGGTATGCAATTAAATGAATATACTACTTGTAGAGATGTCTTTAGTACTTGGAGGCAGAAAGCCGAGAATATTGTAGTACGTTGATGGAAAGCATCAAGTAGTTCTTAAAACTACATGTGATTTACAAACAACAGAAATTGCTACCGAACTAGGGATAGAAACGGCTCATAGATTGTAGAATCATCATAGCTTCAGCTCCCTCTAAGTTTTGTGTTTCTATTTAAATTCTTACTATTGCTTTGTATCATATTCCTGAATACACTTTTCTTCTAGTTTGTAAAAAATTAGCAATGGAGTGTTCTTTACATGTAAGCTGGTATTGTCTGATTTCATACATGTATAGTTAATAATACACAATTATATTTGTAGTCGATATGATCAAGAAGTTGCTAATTCAGAATTATTTTTTGCTTCTTTGCTTTTATGTATGGTGGCAGAGAAATTACAGATTCTACTACATGTTTGTTTTCTCTGCAACCCTTCTTTGTTTATATGTTCATGGCTTTTGCTGGGTCTACATTAAGAGAATCATGGACTCAGAGGAGATATCAATTTGGAAAGCAATGATCAAAACTCCTGCTTCCATTGCACTAATAATATACTCCTTCATTTCTGTCTGGTTTGTTGGTGGCCTCACTGTTTTCCACACATATCTAATTAGCAAAAACCAGGTTCGGACATCATTTAACTAACAACCCCTTTTAGTTTTTACTTTTTTTCTGGTTGTTTCCGAATAATTCTGATCACCTCCTGCGTTCCACATTTGGAAACCTTAATATAATGAAGAGTGCTAGTAACACACTCTCTATCACACTCCTTATAACATACTCTTTACAATTGGTTAAAACTTATTAGAAACTACAAAATGATAAGTGAAACTCGTTAAATAAGATGTGAGACCCACAAAATTAATATTTTTCAACAAATTTCAGCCAATAACAAAGAGTGTGATAAAAAATGAATTGCTAGCATTTCTCTAACATAATATATGTAATGGTATGCATGCTTTATCTATGAAAAACTAATGTGCATTTCTAGTACAGTTTTCTTACACACTTAATGACTGTTCCTTTTGTTTCATATGCAGTCTACTTATGAAAATTTTAGATACCGGTATGATCAACAATCCAACCCTTATAACAAAGGAGTAGCTGCAAACTTCAGAGAAATATTTTGCTCCTGCATTCCTCCATCCAAGAACAACGTCAGGTCCAAGATTCCAATTCCAAAGGAACCATCAGATTCATCTAGAAGAAGAGTTGTTAAATCCCTGAGCCCTATGATGAGAAAAACAGCAGGAGACCTTTAACTAGGGACCACCCGAGTGTACAATGAATTTGAGGAAGAGGAGGAGGAAAGTGATTATGCAGATGAGTTTACCAATGATGAGGAACATGGAAAGGGCAGTGGAATAGGTGATAATATGTCTGTGGATTTGAGCAGGATGCTTCACACAGAAGGGGGGCAAACAGAAGTTGCTTCATTTCTAAGGCTCTCGTTGTGGGACAGAAGCAGCAAAGAAAATGGGACATAAGTCCTGATGTTTAAGACAGGATTACCAGTGATGGTAGTAGTGAGTCTAGTGGCAACTCAACAGAAGGGACTCCATAATGTTAATGTCAGAAAAATTCAAAATGTAAATTATAAGAGAAATATTATTTGTATAACTAAAAGAGAGAAAGAAAAAAAATTGAGATGTAATAAATGATGTGATGGAGAAAGATAAATATAAAAAATAATGTGTGAATGATTGTATGTCACATCTCAAATTAAAACTACAAGAATTTTGGGTGGAAAAATGGGAGGTAATGCATGTGTTTTGGTTAAATATGAGATTTAACTGGACCTTGTAGCATTGATTGATTGTTAGGTATTGGATTATTTGGAGTTAATGTGGTGATATAATATAGTTCTTTTGAAAGTGGAAGTTGTGTACAATTGAAGAATAATAGAAGTAGTGGAAAGTGATCCTGCCAAGTTCCAACATGTGCATTTTATTTTATTTTTTATTTTTTTTGCTTTTTTCTTTTATTATTTGAGAATTTCATTGATAGCATAACTTGATATCATTGTGTTTGTTAGTTTGGTTTACTTTATTTTATGTTTTAATTATGTAAGCAACATAAGTCTTATTTCATAACTCTTTGTTTGGATACGATGAATTATGATGAAAAATATTAAAGAGAAAAATGAAGAAGAAATAAAATATTTTTATTCTTTGGATGGTAGAATTACGAAGGAAACAAGAGGTGATTAGAATTCAAAAACTCGTAGACCTTAATACTACTAACTATATTAATTAGTTTATATAATCTTGATAAATTAGTTAATTAGATTTTATAAAAATAATTGAATGAAATGTGTGATTTGAAAGCCACACATAATCATGATTTCAATCAATCTCTATCCAGCAAAAAAAATCTCAATCAATTTCTACGAAACAAGTAGCTTATTGTTTCAATTTATCAAAAAAAGTTTATATATATATATATATATATACTTACAAAGATAACAAAGTTTGTCTATAGAGGTTATAGTCTATTGCCACCTACATGAAAATGGATTCAGTGTAGTCACACCACCATGCATTATTTATAACTGTTGAATGAAGATCGAACGGTTAAATTTTGAATGTATTTTAAGTTGATTGACCAAGATAAAATATGAATCTTCATCTAATGATTTTGCGTAATAATCTGTAAATTATAATAACATTTTGGGTCATGTTCATGCTACAAATTATAAAAGGTATGCCTTATTAGTCTCCCTGCCAAACGTTTGACCTCCACATCGCACTAAGCTCAAATGGTCATACAAAAAGCACGAAATTGAAAGACAGAACCCTCGGTTTCAACAATTTTCCAGATTCATGTCCAAGTTTTTTCTCATAGCAGAGAATCCTCCAATTGACAAATACAAAATAGCAGAGAAAGAATGCCATTTTCCAAATGCTGGAAATGGATATTAAAATTCATGCAATCCTTCTTCAAAACTTCTTCTCCTTGTGCCTCTCCTCCACCGCCACCAGTGGAGCTGTGCAACGATGCTCTGTTCGAAATCTTTCTGCGGCTTCCTCCAGAAGTGCTACCACGTTTCAGCACCCTCAACAAACAATCCAATGAAATCATCAACAGCCCTTTGTTCCAAACAACGTATTGGACACAAACGCTTGGCCTCCCTCGTCTTTGTGGTATTGTGTATTTCCAGCGTAAGTTGACCAAACGGAGGAGCGTGCCTTAACAATCGAATATTATTAAAAAGGTTGGACTTGAACAAGAGTTTGTTCCATGATGATTCAAAGGTCCCTCAATTTCGATTTCCTTCCGGTTCCAGTCCAGTTCCTACACTGGGCTCCTCCAATGGGCATGTCCCATGCTTCAGTACTATTACATGGAACCGAATGTTGTCAAGATTTATAAGCAAAGTGTTAATATCCAGGGAATACAACGAAATTGCTATTCAAGCAGTAGGAAGCAAAGTTTTGCGGGCTGCGAGGTAGGAAGAGAAAGTGTTTGATTGCTCGATTATTGTAGTATACGATTCAGAAGTTTCATTTATGGAATTTACCATTTTGATCAAACTACACCACTTTGAAGATTCATAAAAATCAATAAAATTCGATTGCACTGAAAAACCAAATAAGAGTTCGCCACACGGCATAATCAGGATCTTTGACCCCTTTCGCACGAAAAGGGAAAAAGGAAACACCAATTTCAGTTCACTAATTTTCTATTTTACAGGTTTCATGAACTACTTTTAACCCAGTGCTTGATAACAAAAATAATATCATGACTGCATTTGCGGAACCACCCAAACTCCTCATTTATCTGTGAAGCAACAAAACTACTGTAGAAGCCTAACAAGATTTTCTAATTTAAATTTCATCATGATATAAACTTTCTATAATTTAAAAGTATATGCATGTAGTATAAATTATTTGTTTTTGCTTGCTTGACTGACAATTTGAAATTGCAAAAAGCTATAGATTTCAGTCACATAAGCTATACGTTATCCGCCATAACCATAGGCACAGCATTATTTGTCTCTAAATTTCAGGAACGCCAAAAAGCAAACTAAATATTTTGACCCAACAGTCTCAACAAATATATATTAATCCAAAGAAAAAAAAGCTGCCAAATAATAAGATTCCAATATGAATGATCATGCAAAAGAGAAATTCAATATTACATTTGTTAACTGACAAAGCGCGTTGATATCCCTCGATCTTCATTGCATACTCTGAAACCTTTTCATGATAAGCATGCTCATTTCCAAGTAACGGTGAGCACAGTTTGAAAGACAATTAGATTCACTGGAACTGAATTTATTCCCAGGTGTACCCGTGATGCATTTATCCCAGCATTCACTCGTTAGCTTTGCCACCATTTCATTAACCATGGCTCTTTGCTGTTCTTCCTGCAATTTGGATGCATAATTAAGGGCATTATACTTCAATGGGGTGCAGGGAAAAAAATTTGTTTATACTGAAAGCAGGAGAAAAAAAAAACTAAGAGAAGGGATTGCCTACTAATAAGTGGTACGTACAGGAGTACCATTATAATCCTCCAAGCAATAACAATAATAATAATAATAAACTGACTGTGGCCAACTAATGAAACTTAAGCATCATGATCCTCACAAAAACGAAGGAAGGATAGAAGTACTAAATCAGATTTGTTTAAAACTTTCATTATTGTAAGGTATACATACAACAATAGCGAAAATAAAAATTAAACACAGAGCAGAACTAGGGGTGGTAAATGGAGGGATAGGATAAATCCTAATAATTCATATCCTAATGGATTGGATTAAAATAATCCATTAAAAAATATTTCATGGATCCGATCCAATTTGATCCATTTAATAAAAAAAATCCATTCAATCCATCTACGAATATAAAATTTAAACTTAATTATTTTTAATAAAAATTTAAAACTTAATTGTTTTGGCTAACCTCGATCGAGATTAATTTTTTGTCAACATCGGTCGGGACTATTTTTCATTTAACGTTGATCGATGTTTTTTTGTTTGACATCAACTAAGTTTTTTTGCCGATGTCGACTTGTGCTATTTTTCCACTGGTGTCAGCCATAAATATTTTTTTGGTCATGGTCGGCTAGGTTTTTCTGGTTAATGTTGGTCGTTAATGTTTTTGGGCGGACATTAGTTAGGGTTTTATGGTCGACAACAGCCAAAACTATTTTTTGGCCGACATCAGCTAGGTTTTATTGCTGACATTAGCCAGGACTTGGTTTTGCTGGCATCGACTAAGATTTTCTTATTGACGTCAGCTAAGGCTATTTTTAGGCCGACATCAGACCAAGGCTATGTTTTTGGCCGATGTCGACTAGGTTTTTTTTTTCCGGCATTGGTCGGGATTATTTTTTGCTGGCATCAACTGGGTTTTTGCGGTCGACATCCACTGAGGCTACTTTTTTACCCACATCGACTGATGATGATTTTTGGCACACAACATTTTTTGGTTGATATTGACTAGGATTTTTTTGGTCGGGATTGACCAAGGCTATTTTTTTACTAACATCAACTAGGGTTTATTTGATTGATTGTCAGATGAGACAATTTTATGGTCGACATAGGGTTTTTTTGGACGATGTCAGTCAGTGATATTTTTTAGTCAACTTCAACCAAAAAATAACTCCAACTAACGTTGATAAAAAAAACATTGGTTGATGTCAGCCATTAAAAAGCCTTAACCGACATCAACAAAAAAAAAACCTAGTTGATGACAACAAAAAATAGACATGATCGATGTCAACCAAAAACCCTAACCAATGTCAGCAAAAAAATAACCATGATCCATGTCTACCAAAAACCCTAGTCAACGTCGGCCAAAAAATGGCCTCGCAAGACATCTACCGAAATAAAACCCTAGCTGGCATCATCCAAAAATAGCCTCGACCAATGTCGATCGAAAAATTCATCAACCGACATTGGCCCAAAAAAGCTCTAGAAGACGTCAACTAAAAAATATCCCTGACCAAAGAAGATCGAAAGAATCCTAGGCGGCATCTTCCGAAAAATAGCATCGATTGATGTCAATTGAAAAACATCATTAATTGATGTTAGCCAAAAAACTTTGGACGACATAGGCCAAAAAATAGTCCCAAACAAAGTTGGCTAAATAATATCCTAGCAGACATCGTCTAAAAAATAGCATTGGTTGACGTCGACTAAAAAACATCATCAGCCAAAGTCGACAAAAAAAACTCTGGACGACATCGGCCAAAAAATAACATAGACCAAAATCAGCCAAAAAAACCTAACCAACATCGCCCGAACGATAGCATCGACCAACGTTGGCTGAAAAAACATCAGCAGCCAAAGTCAGCCAAAAAATAGTCTTACCCAAAGTCGACCAAAAAAACCATAGCTAACATCGTCTGAAAAATAGCATCAGTTGACGTCAATTGAAAAACATCATCAGCCAATGTCTATCGAAAAATAACCTCAATCAAAGTCAGCTGAAAAATAATCTTGACCAATATCAAGCAAAAAACATTATCGGCCAAAAAATTTAGGCCAATGTCTGCCAAAAAATTGTCCCAGTCAACTACGACCGAAAAAAATCCTAGTCGACGTTGGTCGAATATTATCCACAAATTATTTTATTATTAATTTGGATCAATTTTAATCCATTAAGTATTGATTAAAAGATCCGTTGGATTTTGAAAAATAACGGATGAATCATTAACCATCCATAAAATTAAATGGATGAA
Organism: Glycine max; assembly: GCF_000004515.6. NCBI lineage: Eukaryota > Viridiplantae > Streptophyta > Magnoliopsida > Fabales > Fabaceae > Glycine > Glycine max. The sequence goes on from NC_016091.4 coordinate 45,938,938, forward strand.
TTGGATGAATTTATTGTGGATGGATAATGGATAAATGGATTCATTTGTCACCACTAAACACAACACAAGAAGATGAAAGGTGTAGCTTATAAATGCAAAATTTTCCATCTATCTTCCGATTTCTTCAAACTCTAAGTAGAATCCGATTTTAGGTAAAGCGAGGATTTAACCAACTGAAATTATAGTCAAGCATAACTCCCAAAAGCCACAGTCAAGAAAAAAAATCGCCAAGGCTGAAACAGCTAATCATCTTAACTTTCTTAAATTCTGAAAACTAACGGATGATTAAATAGCACTGTCATAACTTCATCACCTATTACCTAACTAATAGGTGCCTCCACTAATCTATATAAGAATGTTTGTTCATTTTGCAATTTGGATGACAATTCATATGAATTTTGTAGCTATAATAAACATAATCAAATTTCATGTAATTTATAACTAACAACGATGACCACTCAAATCCAAAGTTAAAGTCAGAAAACAAGCATAAGCATACACTGATGTCAATGAAGAAAACAGTGTTATTTACTGAAATCAGTAAAGAAATACACGTTTTCATAGAAATATGCAGCGTAAAACACAATACACTAACAAGAGGTTCGAAGATGTGTAAAATGGAACCGAAACAGAGATTTTGGAATTTGGAAATTCATATAAAGATAGGCTACACCGAAACGAATCAACCACCACTATTTTTTATTAACAAAAGTCAGAAGAGAAGAAATTAAACTTACAGAGTAGAACTTCTGCATTTCAGCGGAATTAAGGTCTGAAAGATCCATGGAGAGAGAAAGTCTTCAACCAAACGTCACAAAAACCCTAATGCCACAAGTGAAAAGAACTGGCGCTATAAAAACCTAAAACCTCTATGCTTTGGTCCGAAACCTTTTCTAGAACCTTAAACACTGCCGAAATGGCAGAAAAAAGAAACCAATCAAGAAGGGCCCATTACGCTGCGTCATAATTTTCAAGGCCCAATTCAAATAACGTATTAGAATTAGCCCACCAATGCCAACACTCAAGAGATACACCCTTCTCTGGGTCCAAGAGGAACATAAACAGAGGCTAGTCTTGGAACAAACAATTAAAACAAGGGATTGTAATTCTCACCCTGCTTTTGCTATTTACACCACCATACCCTTTTCACCCCTTCCTAATTTCATTCACAAAATACACAATAAAATCACAGTAAAACTTAAAAAAATTACACAACAAAAATATCATTTTGTTGACAAAATACACAGCAAAATCATGTTTTTGATGTGTATTTTTTATGGTATTATAAATTTTTTAAAAAAATTAAAACTAAATTAATTAAGAAAAAATTTATCTTTTTTAATAGTATTTAGTATCATATAGATTATCTTTTTTAATTAAAATTGAAATAATTATATAGAATTTAATATTTATAAAATTAATCAAATTAATTATTATATGAAATTAAGATATTAATTTACATCACAATTAATTTTATTACAATTCAAAAGAGTAACTTGTATCATCATTAATTTAAATTGAATTTTTATATGAAATTTTTTTGAAAAATATATTAAATAACCCTTACATAAGCACGTTGGATTAAAAGTAAATTAAATAATCTCAATTGTAATAAGAAAATTTACATTGAATATTATTATACATGCATAACATATCGTTAATGTGTTAAAATATTGACGTCAACAACTAAAATATTTTACTTTATTCTTCCTTGGTTTAGAGAAGCTAAATTCTTCACAATTTGTATATTACTTGATAATATAGATTTTCTTGTTAAATAAATACTACTATGTTAATGAATGCAAACCTAACTGATAATCATTTTTCATAACGAAACTTTGCAGTCCTACCTTAGGTTTCTATTGCATTGAGATATATTGATACACTATTACGCCATAACGAAACCCTTTTCTTTGATTTATTTATTAAACAATGAGTTGAATAAAGACTAATTAATAGGTACATACATTGCCTATAAAGCATATAATCAAACGTTGAAATGATATATATTTGGATTTTTTTTTCCTTATTTGATATCGTAAACAATCAGGCAATCATCATAACTCATCAAAAATCATAACTCATCAAAAGTTGTAATGATATATATCAACTATTTGTTTGCGATATCAAATTATCAATTACCAGAATGACGAAGTTTCTTATGCGTTAAGCATCACTTGCCTTTTCTGTTGTATTGGTTGGAGGAGATCATGCAACACATGATTATTAATTGGAGGGAAAAAGTTAACTATTCAAAAGCAAGTACAAGTCAGCAACATCTTCTTAGTGAAGTAAAGTACCAAATTTTTGCTAAACAAAAAAAAAAAAAAAACAGTGTCAATAATCTTTTCTGTTCTTGTTACAGGAAAGAACCTTTCTATCTAAGTTGACTATATATGCCGGTTGTGGTTTTGCTTTCTTTTCTGAAAGCTTGGGCAATTTGATTTTCCATTCTTTGTTCATCCAAATTTTGATTTCTCCAAAAAGTTTACAATCAACAAATTAAGACTATACATTTATTCAAATTAATTAAACTAAATCGCGGTGAAGAAAACTACTATTACAAAGGAAATTCAAAAAAGGACTCTTCTTTAGAAACACCTGCAGGAGACATAAATTAAAGTGTGAGTGGCTGAGTCATTTATCCACCAATAATATATTGAAATTCGTATATAAAAATTAAAGAATAAGGAGAGAAAGCCTAGTTTATTTAAATATCAAACCCAGGTAGATAACTTTAAACCTAGTAAATTTCGATTGTTTTTTATTAAAAAAAAAAGGCAAATCAAAGGTAATTAGTTATTGGTTATGAAGCTTTGTAGCCCCACATGTCAAGGAAAAATAAGAAAAAAGCTGAGTCAGTTCTACACGAATTCTTGGGCATGTTGTCAATATCACATAAGAGCTCCACTAACCCCGGTACAATGCTTATTTTAAATTGTATAAACTAAATAAAAAAAAATACAAGCAAAGTGTAACAGGAAGGCATCCCTAAGGTGAAAAAATTGAATGGGTTTATAAAAAAAGGGGGCGAAATTGTCTTTTTGGTTAATGAAATTTCAGTTAAATTTTATTTTGGTTTCAATGATTTTAAATGGTTTAAATATTTTTTATATTTATAATATATACAGTCTATTTTGATTTTATTACTTAAATTTTATTTTACTGCATGAAAGATTTTTATGTTTGATTTTAATACATATCATCAATTAATATTCTTTAAGATGACATGATTTGGTTTGGATTTATCAATAAAATTACACAAACTTGATTCAATCCAACCCGCAAGACAACCCGTGAATATTCCTACATATTATATTAATAGAATTATGGTCCCTCTAATTCTTGTTCTACAATTTTGGTTCTTTTTTTTTATTTTACAAAATTTACATTTTTGTTCAATCTAATTTTGCAGATCCTTATTTATTTTTTTTATATTTTAATTAATTAAATTATTTTTTTATAATATCTTAAATAAATATGTTAGGTCTAGAATTTTAATTTAACCAAAATAAAACAAACAAAATATATACAATTGACTACTGAATCAAAATTAAGAACATTTTAATACAGGAGAATAAAACTGCAGGAAAAAGAATAGTGTGACTGAAATTACGAATAAAAAACAAAAAAGAAACTAAAATTATAATTTAACTAATAATTTATTACTCCATTCACAACTGTTAGGATCTCGTATAATAATAATGTCACTTGAAAGAATCCATTCGCAACTATAACCCATGACAACTTTAATTTGTACTAATTCATAGATTAATTAGTAGCCGGTAATAGAATAACTATAAAGTTGGCCTAAGTCCTAACCTTTGTCCTACATGCAAGACTTTCATATAAAAAAAGCAGTAAGGATGATAACGGATAGGGTATAGGTACGATTGTATAGTATTTTTTTTCATATTTATATATGAAAATAATTCAGACCTTATATCTATTGGAATAATAATTTTAATTTTTATACTTAATGAATATCTATATATTCGTACTTACATGATTCACACTTTACTTATATATAAAGTTAATAATAATATATCAATAAAAAAATTAATCAAAACAATTACTATATTTATGATAAAAAAAAAAGCCATTCTTAAATAATTCAAACATAACAACATACAACATAATATTAAAAACAAATAAACATAATATTATTCGTCCAAATTCAAATCATAAATCAACAAAATTACAAAAATAATCATCTCATATTTTAATTGTTATGGTTAATATTTTAATCTCTTAATAAAAATTCTTATTAAAAGTTTAAGGTTTTTTACTATCGGATAATCATCAAACAAAATGATTTAAGATTTTTTACTATTTGATAGTTGTACTGTTAGAGATTAAAATCTTAAAATATTTTTCATCAAATATAATTCTTTTTCACAAAAATTATATACGAATAATATATATATATATATATATATATATATATATATATATATATATATATATATATATATTAATTAGATATGTGAATGGTCGTATAAACAGATCGACCATGAGAGATAGTTTGTTACAATTTTCACCTGCATTTTGTTAACATTTTTATAATATGTGAATGATCTTCTTTTTTTTTCTTTTAGAGACAGAGAAAAGAAATTACCAACATGGCACCATTATCCCTCTATTGAAAAACACTTAATATCAAAGCCCTATATACAGTGCTACCTAAGGAGGCAATAACACTAATTAAAATAGAAAATAAATATTAACTCAAAATAAGTTGGTCGAGAGTTGTTCTATTTAACGATTTTGAGTTCCAGTCTTAAAAGTATAGTTATATTAAAATTTAATGAGAAAAAAATTGCTACTCATATTTAAACTCGAAATAAACTCAACTATGGCAGATGGATAATCACTTTATTACAATACAAAAGGTTAGGCATATAGAAAGACAAAGAAAAAGCTCTTTGAAGCTAATTAACGCTGATAAGTATTGTCGCCTTTACATGTTTGTTCTCGCTTCTTCCCTCAACCAGTTTTGCTTTCTCATTCCGTGCCATAGCCTATATAATACGTACGCATTCATGTGCCTCTCATCAGCCTCACTTTGAGTTGAAGAGAATTGAAGAAGGATTGATATAAGCAAATGGAAAGGATAAATTTTATTGAAAATGGAGTGAGTGGATTGCCTCCAGGTTTTCGTTTCCAGCCAACAGATGAAGAGCTTGTGTTTCAGTATTTGAAATGACAGATTTTCTCGTGCCAGTTGCCTGCTTCAATCATTCCTGAGATTAATGTCAGCAAATATGATCCTTGGGATTTGCCAGGTACCAAAGTTAGCTGTAACTTCCCAAACAAAATTTCTTTTTGTGCCTATTTTTTCCTAGAAGAATTCATTAATTGTTAATTATAATATATAGCTGTAACTTCCCAAACACAAGAATATGAAGAAGATTTTAAAGGTGTAACACAAAATCATTCATATTTCTTTTACTTAATGTGTAAGGTTTTAGAATATATATATAGCTGGCTCGTGATATGGTATCAAAGTATTTAACCATTTATTGACCAATCACGTGTGGTTTTAGAATATATTTTTAATATATTATTTTTTTCAGTTTATTCCTAAAAAATATTTTTTTTATTTTACTACATGATATTTTTAAAATTTTGTTTCTAATATTTTTTAAATAATAATGTAATAATCTAAGAAGACTGACACGTCTCATTATTTAATGGACTTACTAACCACAGATAACAGAAATAAAAATTTAAAAATATCATATAGTAAAATAAATATATATATATATATATATATATATATTGAATAATAAACTAAAAAATATATGTATTATATATATGAAAAATATATTTAAACCTTAATTTATATATACACACGTAAGAGACCGGTGCAACTTCAATCTTAAGCTAGCTAAAAAAAATACAAATAGAGCCAAACAAAACGAAACAGAAAAGTAATCAATCATTAACATGCCCTAATAAACGAAAATGTGTGCTTACAATATGCTGAGCTCTTATAGTAGTCTACTGCATGCCATTATAACTTGACTGTTCTAGTTTTGTGTGTGTATTTATTTAGGAAATTGTGATGTGCAAGAGAGGTACTTTTTCAGCTCCAAGGAAGCCAAGTATCGAAACGGCAATCGCATGAACCGAACAACTAACTCTGGCTACTGAAAGGCAACAGGATCAGACAAAATAATTTCATCATCAGTAAGTAATATTGGTTTTGCAGGGCTAAGAAAAACTCTAGTATTTTATGAAGGAAAATCTCCAAATGGGTCTCGAACTGATTGGGTCATGCATGAATATCGACTCGTCAGCTTAGAAACTATTGCTTCCAATTCATCCCAGGAAAATTTCAATCATTAATTCTTAATTTGAGCTTCTGTGAAAACTTATATTATTATAAAAAAAAATCCCAGCAATATTGTATATATATATATATATATATATATATATATATATATATATATATATATATATATATATATATATATCACGCATATAAATGACAAATAATATTTATTTGTCAAATGCTTTTGGGTTGGCAGAACTATGCAAACGAGATAGGGGAATGGATTCTGTGTCGCATATTCATGAAGAAAAGAAATATAGAAAGTGATAACAACACTACTGCTCCCAGGAAGAACAATAATGCAGTGATGAATAATGTTGAGGTGGCTCAGCCAAGATTCTTTGATTTTTTGAGTGTTCACAATTCAGCTCCTCCGGCTCCTATACAATATTCTTCTACATCCTCATCTTGTTCAAGTTCCAATAACGTTGTAGAGGCTTCTTCACCTAACCACGAAGAAACAAGCGGCTATGCTGATTTTTGCTGATTTTTAAGTGCAATTAATGTGTTAATTAATTAAGTAACTGATATCTTCCTTCTACCCTGCATATTTGTTTCCAATTTTAAGGAAAATGAATCATATGCAATTCACGCTGATCATGCTCGATCCCTATCATGCAAGGAACCAGCAGGATTTCATGTTTTTCTAGTAATTTTTCTCCTTTAATTTTTTATTTTTCAAGTCGTGTCTCGTATATAATTTCTATATATTGCACTATATATGGCTGTTATTATAACAACGTGTTATAGATGGTCGGTTATTTAATATTCAGTGTTGATTATTTTCTTATCCCAAAAAGGTTAGTTTGGGGGAGGAATTACCATGTGATATGTTTGGATAAGCTGGTCACAGGATCGAAAGAGAGTTTCTTAAATGGGCATGATCTAACATATATAAGGCGCTCAAACCAATTATGGAAATTTGCAATGTACAATTAATGTTTAAAAAATGCACTTGCATTAAAAAAAATTACATTTGCACATGTATATTTTTTTATGATCAAATTTAATAGTTATACACTGATAATATAAAATAAATTTATTCCATTAATATTAATTAATTATAAATTATTGTTAATATAACTTTAAGCTAGTTAGTATAAAAATTAGTAATTGTTTAGGATTGAAAGTTAATATAAAATTATTTTATATGTTATTATATAATTATTTTTTTAATTTTTATTACTTCATCAATATTTTTATATTGGGATAAATATTTATTTTTGTCTTTGAATTTGTTAAATGTTAATCGTTATTGAAAGATGAAAAATTAAAATTATCTCTAGATTTGTTAAAAGTGTGATAAATTAAACATACAATTAGTTTTTTCCATTAACTCAAACGATTATGCCAACATGACACTTCAATAATAATGTGGCAGCTGACAATTATCACGTATCATTTATGTGACTTGTCATGTGTCAAAAAATGGATTTTTAATTTGGTCTCTGAACTTAACGACTTGATGTTATTTTAATCTGAATTTAACCACCTAGTGATATTTTGGTCTTAAAGTTAACAAGTTTTGTCAATTTGGTCCCTAAAAGCATTTTTAAATTTTTAATTAAGTATCATGTTACATGAAATTATTAGTATAGACAATACCATATTCTTTCACTTCTATTATTTTTCCAATCCCCATTTAAATTATGCTATAAATATAAAATTAATTTATGAGTGATTATATCACAATAGTAAGTGTTAAATCTAGGACATTACTAATAAGATTATGTAAGGTTCCAAACTAGATATTATGCCCAAATTAAGTTATTTATCTTATATGCTATTAATATGTATAAAATATTAGATTAACTAATTAATTAATTTTATGAAATGATATTTATGACAAAAAGATAGTTAAAAAAACTTGACTCATTATAACAATAGAATATAAAAAGACATGAAAAATAAAAATGTTAGAACCATTTTCTTATATATTCTTTTGTAGTTTTCACATCATTGTTTATTGACATAATATTAAAGGACATAACACATTATTAGTTAAAAATATATTACCTATAAAATTGAGCATAAAATATACTTTATCCATTATATTCTCAATGAAAAAGATAGTTGTCATATGTTATGTTGTAGTATACAATATACACAACCTACAAAATTGAGTGTGAAATATAATTCGTCCATTATACTAGTCATGTTAGAGTATACAAAATAAAAGAAAATACAATAAATAAGGTGAAAAACAAAAATATTTAATTTCATCTTAAATTTTGGTCTAATAAAATGATTCGTTTTGTATCTCTTTGCGTTTTAATTTTCTCCTTAATTAAATAAATATACTGTATTTTAAAAATAAAGTATTTGTAAGTATTTACATATTTACATAATACTAAGGGTGTATCTGAATCAAACCTAATTCATGAACTCGTCCAATCTAATACAACTCAATTAGATTCTTGTGAGTTGGATTGGATCATTAGATTAGATTGATTTTAGTTTAATGAATTCAAATAAAATTGGGTTGAGTGACGAGTTTAGAATTTTGAACCCAACCAAGACCTAATTCAACCAACCCACATACAATAAAATTATTAATATAGAAATCCTAAACTAAGAATACTTCTTTCTCAATGTAATACATTGTTTTAAAATTTATCTTTTTCTGTTTATTTTAAGGTAATAACATTGTTTTATATGAACAATTATGTGAGCATTTATTTATTTATTTTTCTGTTTATCATATAAATAATACAATATTTTATGAATGATGATTTTTAAAATATCCTTACTATTATGTCAAAAAAAATATCCTTACTATTTATTGAGTTTGAGGAATTTTTTAATTTTTTAAGACTTAAAGAGGTAACATTTTTTTAATGATCGAACATGATAATCAACCTAATCTAGTCTAATTAGAGTTGGATTGGGTTGACAAAATAAAAAACATAAACTCAATATGTTCCATCCCAATTAAGTTTAATTGTATTGGATTAAAAAGTAGACAAAACTCAACCAAATTTGGACCAATTACTCCCTACATAATAAACATTTTTAATTTGATTCTTATGAAAAATTAATTTAATTTTCATATGTTTATTTATTTTTAATTTAGTTATATTGTTGTTTTTCGTTGTTATAATATTATTTGTTATAATTTTTACTTGATATAGTGATTTAAAATATAAAATATAATATTGTTGACTTCCATACTTTGACAATTAATTTTCATTCAATTTTATCATTATAAATAATTATTATTACTATAAAGAAATGTCATTTATTACCATTATGATAACAATTTATGTATAGAGTGACACTTAACTAAAATTCAAAAATGCTTTAAGGGATCAAAGTGACTATATATATAGTTAAGTTCAAGGACCAAAATATCATTAAGTGATTAAATTTAAAGACTAAGATGATAGAAAATTCTTAAGTTTAGAGACCAAATAAAAAAGTTAACTTTTTGACACATGATATTCACATAGATGACACATAATAACAATCAGATACTACATCATCACCAAGGTACACCGTTTGAGTTAATGAAAAAAATTAATAATAAAACTAATTTATTGTACTTTTTACAAATTCAACAACAAAATTTTAATTTTTCATTAATCTATCACCGCATAATAAATTTACAAATAAAAATAAGTATTAGGCTTTTAGATTGTCTATTTAAGGTCAATCTAAAGTAAAAAAAGTATCTTTATACATTAAATTCCTAACTTTGTTAATTAGGATGGATGATCTCATCTCATTTGACCAAAACGAAAGGTAAAATAATCAAAATACACGCACCACCTGAATAGTATATTATTAAATATATTAATAATCTATTCAAAATTAAATTTTAATAATTTAGACCATTAAATTAAAAACTATTATTAAATAAATTAAATTTAGAATTTTTTATAACTTTTGAAACTTTATTAAATAAATTTCATATAATATATTTTAAATATATAAATAAATGTCAACTATAAAATTATTTAATTATAAATGTTCAATATATTTAAAAATTGATGTAAATGATTATTGAGATAATATAAAAATTAATGCATAAGGTTTTTTGAAATTTAATATATATTCAAAAATTTATTAAAAGGAATAACTACTTTATTCGTGGAGTAACTTAATCTCCTCTTATTGTTATATAGATAATTAATCAAAATGCAATTCAGATTATTCAAAATGTGATAATAATTGAGGGAAATGATAAAAAAAATAATATTATTTTTCTTAGATTCAGTACCTATTGAGACTTCTAAGAAAAACAAAAATAAATACCTATTGAGGGAAAATAATGGTAATTTTGAAAAATAGTATTATTTTACCCCCAAATGATTATAAAACTTCCATATTTTTATCATGAATATTATAAATGTCGTTCCACAAAAATCATTTTGGTGTGAAATTAATCCTCCTTAAAAGGTATTGGGTTTAGTCTGATAGAAACATCTTAGATGACATTGTAAATGTTTGTCAATTATTGAGTTTAAATTATTTTGTTTTCGACGTACGCATATGAGTATCTATTTAATTATACAATTGATTAAAACCAACTAATTATTTAATTAAATAACAATTACAATTTGTAATTCCTGACAAATAAATGAAATATATATATATATATATATATATATATATATATATATATAGAGAGAGAGAGAGAGAGAGAGAGAGAGAGAGAGAGAGAGAGATTTTGCAAATGCACCTTAATTACCATTTCATTACAATATCTAATTGGTTTTAGTATTTTTAACATATATTCTTTTTAATTTCTAATTTGAATTTGGTAATTAATTTATTGAAATCTATAATAATGGCGAATAGTAGTTATTTAAATTTTCTAATCGAGGAGAGAAAAACATATAAGGTTGATAACCTTAGGATTTTTTACTGACCAAGTAGCCAAGTATATGTATTTTAATTAGTTAATTTCTCTTTTAATTCCATAATGTATACAAAATAGCGATGACGAATAACAGAATCGCTGCTTTTAGAAAGCAAAAGTTGATAACAAATTGGGCGTAAAGGATACTGAACTGTTCTTAAGAAAAGATAAATTAAGGTTTAAGTATCATGTATACATTACTTATAAAGAAAGAATATTATTCGGTATTTTAAAGTGGAGAAATGTTAATCACACATTTTTTTATAAAACATTTTTTACTATTCACTAAAATTTATTAAAAATTACAAAATCATGTAGGTTTTACTCCTTTTACTTTTTCAATAAATTTTAATAAACAAGAGAGTGTATTAAAAGAAGTACAGTAAAAGAGTGCGTTGCTCCTCTTTAAAGTTTGATTATTGAAAGAAGTTTTTAAACTGTAAAAGAAGATTTGAATTAAAAGACAATATGTAAAAATTAACAAATTTATTCTTGAATTAAAAGTTAAATATTTTTTAATCAAGTTTTCAATTTATAAAAAAAGGATTTCAAAAACATTAAAAAAAGTGTTGGTTTTAATATTAATAAATTCTATTTTTTTTAAAGTGATTTTTATCATCACCTAGTGATCATGTGATGGAGTTTAACGATGTTACATGCAATTAAAATCATCATCTTGAGATAACATATACCATCACATGGTTAAAATATGCATGTTTCATTAATGTTACTAATAACAAAACTTTTAAAATTTATCAAAATTGAAGTTAATAAAAAATTAAAAATAATTAATAAAATTATATTTATAAGGGTTAAAAATAAAATTATATACATTCTTAGGAGTTTTAATTAATCTTAAAAAAGGGAAAAAAAAATAGAGTAGGAAGTTGAAAATAGAAATTCACGAATCAGGAGAAATTTCTGTGTGACGATCAGTAGGGGTGGGAATAGGCCAGGACGGTCTACAGGAGCCTACGACCTAGCATACATAAAGTCTGGCCTGAACTGACCTATTTAATTAAAAGGTTAGGTTTAGACTTTTTTAAAAGCCTATTAAATTAAATAGACCAGGCTTAGGCTTATTAAAAAGCCTTATAAGCCTAATAGACCGGTCTATATATATATATATATATATACTTATATTATTTTTTGGGTACCAATATATAATATTATTTTTTGGATACAATTAATTTTTTTTTAAAACTATCAGACTTTGATTGATTACATATTAGTGCTCCATAGCTTCTATTCCTATAATCAAGTAAGACTTTAATTACAATTTAGGTGTGAGTTATGTGCCCTTTTATATTCTTCATTATTTTGATTGACTTTTTTTTTTTTTAACTTTCCTACTCCATAAAATATTAAATATTTATTATAAAGAAAGTTTTTAAAAAGGCTATCAGGTCAGACTAGATTTTTGAAAAGGACAGGCCGAGCCAAAATAAAAGCCTTTGACATGGCCTATTCCCACTCCTAACAACGAATGAGCTAGGAAATTTTTTTTTTCTTTCATAACAACTTATCCATTATTCAATAATGTGATAGTTACATACTGGTTCCTTGCATGTATTCAAAGACAAAGATATTTTTATTAAGGGAAAAAATCCCCCGTTTAGAAAGTATCGTTGTGTTGACCAAAAAGGGTCAAGTTGTGCCGATCGAGCAAAAGGAGGAGAAAGTCTTAATTTAAGAAAATGAACAGATAAGCAACAACCTAGTTTGAGGCTATATGGCTTAATATATGTTTCAATCGACAACGTTAATTTGTGATCAAGTTGTGTTAGTGCATGCCTTATCCTAACACTAGCTAGACGTACAGCACACATAACAATCAATGATGCATGTTTTGGTGCTATATTTGACCACCAACAAATCAAACAACTGTAAACACAAACTGTAGTTTGTTACTTCAACTACCACATGCATACAATTACAATCTACAACCCCTTCATAATCCTTCACCTTCTTCCAACTTTGCACTGTGTCATAATAATAATTCTGATTAAAATGGGGGGAAATAATTCAAGGCTGAATGGAAATGGGGGAGAGGTGTTGCCTGCTAGAATCCGCAACCGATGGGAAGAGTTGAGAAAACGCAAGAGTGGGGAAGATGGCACCCTCTTAAAGAAAGAGTTGCTGAATTCTGATGGTGTTGATGAAGGAAACTCTCAATCTTCCGAAGAAAATGGAAGTGAGCACAAAAGGGATTCTCTGAATGATGCTCAACAAGCCAAAGGGGTGGAAAAGCTCTCGAAAGTGGTTCCTTTGCCGGTTTCCGAACCTGGAAATGAGGAGCAGCGTAATGAGTTACACAATGAAGAGAAAGGGAAAGATGCTGAGAAGAAGGGTGAGGTTGTTGAGCTCAAAACAGGGAAGGTGCAGAGTACTGCAGGGCTGCAGCCAGAGATTAAACATGAGGAATCAAATGTAAAAAATGATAGCAGCGACGACGACGACGAAGACGAAGACGAAGACGAAGATGAGGAGGATGACATTCAAAGACTTATAGGTCCATCATCACCCAGCTTCAAAATTTATTGCACTGAAGCCGATAAGATAAAGGAGGAAGAACTACATGATTCAAAGGCTCTAGGTACCATTTTACAAGTTCTTTCTTATTGATCTGGATTACATTTTTTAACACTTTCTTTGCAGCTCATTTTTTATTAGGTGAAATTTAGGTAAGTCTCGTTGAATATGTGGGTATCATTTTTTATTGAGTAGGTCTCATCATTAGAGAAATTATGGCATGTATAATCTCAGTCGATCTTCACATCACATATAATTAACTATTTTAACTCATTAAAAAATTCGGTCATATGTCACATAAAAATTGACTGAAATTATAGACATATCATAATCTTAAATTATACAATAACTTCTTCTTTTCATTGCCAAACTTGTGGAAGAGTCACTAGTTTCAATCATGAAGTGTTTTCATTCGAAAACAATGCTAAAAGTATTTATATATAACTTTTTTCCCAACTGAAACGACAAGACTTGCATGTTATTCTATATATGCTTCCGACACAACAAATTATAACAATTCATCAATGAAAATATCAACAAATGTAATAGCTATTACACACGTTGTGTTTTCATTAGAAAATAAATTAAAATAACTTCCAAATCAGCAATTAAATAGGTCGTAGGTGAATTGTCACATCTTACCTTTTCGGCTGGAAAATTAAACGGTGTTTGACATTGCCAAATGCAGGTGATGAGAACCAAACCGTTGCCTTGCTCCAAAAGTCATCCAGTACTAATAGCATTGATGAAAGCTCTACATCAGCTTCAGGGAACACAGGAAACTCCAACGAGGCAAATATATATGAAAATTGTTTCAGTGTTTTGTGAATTGTGATTTCATTTATCTCCCATTTTCCCTATCCTCTCATTTTTTTTTTTTACTAGCTATAGCTCTCACAACATTTACAAGTTACATAAAACACCAAGGAATGACTCATCTAACTAAGTGTAGTTGTAGTAAAATAATTGAACATTAATTCTTATCTCCACCAAAAGAGTAATTAATAATGACAGGAAATTACAAAAACTATTAATTTGAGTTTAATCTCATAATCTCTCATTTTGGATGCTTCAGATTGTTGAAATCAAATCAGCTTCTTCGAAGAGAAAAGGAAATAAGAAAAAGAAATTCGGGGCAATGAAGAAGAATCTACTCCAAGTTAAGCATCTAAATATGAACCGAATGAACCCAATTTTGGCTTGCACGGGCAATGACAGAAGACGTCTTCTTTCAGAGGATTGATTAATTAATTAATGATTACTACACTTAGCTGCTAGAAAGAATGAAGACAATTTATAATACATTTTTTCTTTGTTGGGGCATCTTTTATTTAGGAACTTATTCAGTTTCTTCTTAATCGTCATTCACTGGTTATTGACCATAGTTACTGAATAATATCTGTTTTTCAATTTGTAAAATAAAAATTTCAGAAAATCTTAAAATCATTTTAATCAGTTTTTTTTTCTTGCATTGTTTCGTCTTCTTTCCTCACTCCTATTTTTTTAAAATTTATTTTTTGAAAATTATTTTATAAAATAACTCTTAAAAAGTATAAAACAAAAATAGAATCAAACACAATAATCCTCAATCAATGTGTAATCCAAAATATTTACGAGGAGAATCCAAATAATGTATTTTTTAAGATAACAGCCAAAAAGAAGAGGTAAGGAGATATAGATCCCTTTGTTTAAGGCCTTTGTGAAGGATAATTTTTCTATTGATATGTAACATCCCAGGCATTGATGAGGAACTTTCCATTTAGTCTGAAGGTTGGCGCAAAGGAGATAATACAAACAATGAACAATTTAGGGTATTTCAAGATTTGATCAATTTAACTTTTCTCAACTTCCTAATTTTTTTTTACAAAATTTTGAAACACACTAAATTAGGAACTTTAGAAGCTAAATTGATGGGCAACTAATGCATTAAGCCAATATAACTCTTTTCATGCACTATTTGACAATCAATGTCCAATTGCATAGTACGTTCGCATAACACTGGATTGGCAACTATATATATGCAATGCTCTTTGGCTATCGTAATTTAAAATAGAATAATGAGAAAGAGACCAACACAAATCCTAAAGCAAGTAAGTACGCCATTGAAGCTCCTTAGTGGGCTAGTGGCTGCTCCTAGCACATGATATTTACACTTTCAAGCAATAAGAGAAGGTTCAACAAAAAAAACATAATCCATAAATAGAGCAGTGAATGTCTAAGTAGCCCCTCTATCTCAAGCTCCTTTTTCTATTTTGTAATAGTGTTCAAAATATTTCAAATGAAGAACACAAAGGAAAACTGGGTTTGATTTTCAAATATTTCAAAACTGAAAATGGAAAAATACCTTAAACAGAGCCTAAGCAACTGAAGTTTTGAGTTTCTAGGAAAGAAAAAACCACGCCTAGATGATCTTTTGAAACAATGAAGAACACAAAGGGGTGCACAATGATGAGCATCTGTTGGACAAGCCATGAATTGGTTAAGCTTTTGGATTGCAAAAGCTTTATCCAGATATGTGGTGATATGGTGGATCACTATGGCCTTTTTTAAATCCGCAATCAAGAAGAAAAGAGGTCATTGTTTCAACCTTTTAAAAATTAATAATATTAACAATTAACATTTATCAATAAATAAATAAAAGTCAACCTCTCAAACCATTTCTACCGGATTGTTTGATATCATGGAGTGATTTGTGTAGTTTACAAACTTGCCCTGCCGTTGGAGCTACAATATAAACATCTTCATCTAATTTTTCATGTAAAACACGTTAAAATTTAG
This sequence comes from Glycine max, assembly GCF_000004515.6. Taxonomy (NCBI): domain Eukaryota; kingdom Viridiplantae; phylum Streptophyta; class Magnoliopsida; order Fabales; family Fabaceae; genus Glycine; species Glycine max. The sequence goes on from NC_016091.4 coordinate 45,955,446, forward strand.
TTGTCGCAGATTTCATCTATTCATACTCTTAGCGCTATCCATTGTAACTAATATTGTAACTAATCCAGCTTTTCATTGTAACCATTTTCTGTTACTGGTCAACTGCTTTTCCCGCGCTTGTGTTTTCATCATTGTATAAATAACTTCTCTCCATCAATAAAGCTAAGCTAGTTTGATCATTCTGCTGTTTTATATTTTGCCAACTTTTTGTTATTTGGTTTCGTTTTATTATGGTATCATAGCTCTGCTGCGCACTCGATATTTCCATCTTCTTTTTGTTTTTCAGTTCAGCCATGAGCGAGAGAGTAGAACAAACACCTAGCATGGATAGTTGTCTTTACCTTCATCCGAGCGAGAACCCAGCGGTAGCTCTTGTTTCTCCAGTTCTAGATTCTTTCAACTACCATTCATGGAGCAGATCGATGATGACAGCTTTGAGTGCCAAAAACAAGGTGGAGTTCATCGATGGAAGTGTGCCTGAACCACCAAAAACAGATCGAACGCATGGTGCATGGCGTTGTTGCAACAACATGGTTGTATCATGAATCGTGCATTCAATATCCACTTCCATTAGACAGAGTATTCTATGGATGGACAAAGCAGAAGAAATATGGCGTGATCTGAAATCGCGATATTCACAAGGCGATCTTCTTCGAATCTCCGATCTTCAGCAAGAGGCAGCTTCGATGAAGCAAGGTGATCTTTCCATTTCCGAATATTTCACTAAATTGCGCATTGTATGGGATGAATTGGAGAATTTCAGGCCAGATCCTACTTGCTCTTGTACTCTGCGATGTACATGTTCAACTTTTACTACCATTGCGCAAAGAAAACTCGAAGATCGAGCGATATAGTTTCTTCGCGGTTTGAACGAACAATACAACAATGTCCGATCACATGTCTTGCTCATGGATCCATTGCCTACGATATCAAAGATTTTTTCATACGTAGCACAACAAGAACGACAGCTTTTTGGAAACAATCTTATGGCAGGTATCAGTCCTGAACCTAAGGGAAGCATGATCAATGCTGTAAAATCAACTTGCGATTTTGTGGAAGAACTAGACACACTGAGAACGTGTGTTACAAGAAGCACGGTGTTCCTTCCAATTATGAAGGGAGAAGCAAAACGACTAGCATCAAGAATGGAAGGACATGCACTCATTATGGGAAAATCGGACACACCATTGATGTATGTTATAGGAAGCATGACTTTCCCCCAGGATACAGGTTTTCTAACACAAGAAGCATTGCAAACAGCTTAGTGACAGTGGATAGCAAAGTCACTGATGATCAAACGCAGCACCACGAGTCTCAAGAAGTTCATTTTTCACCCGAGTAATACAAGGCATTGCTTGCTTTAATCCAACAACCATCCCATGGGAACTCAGCTTCCACTTCATCTAATGTCAAACAAATAGCTTCTGTCTCCTCATGTTCTATCCCAGCTTCAATCACGGGTAAATTCTTACCTTCTGTAAATCACACACACACACACACACACTCACTTCTTGGATATTGGACTCCGGAGCAACTGATCATGTATCAGCTTCGTTAACTCACTTTCGTTCCTATAACCAACTGAATCCTCCCATTATGGTAAAGCTACCAAATGGTCACTACGTCCCTGCTACCCATTCAGGTGACATATGTCTTTCAGCCTCCATAATTTTGTCAGATGTCCTTTACATTCCTTCGTTTACCTTTAATCTCATTTCCATATCCAAGCTTGTTTCTTCTACCAATTGTAAACTTATTTTCTTTTCCACTTCATGCATATTACAGGATACGAACACTCAAGCGAGGATTGGTACAGTTGAAGTGAGAAACGGGCTTTATCACCTTACTCCAAATCATATAACAACACCCACTGTTCAAACTGCCATCACTCACCCACAATGTATCATCACCCTTATCGATCTTTGGCATTTCCGCATGGGGCATCTTTCTTTTGAACGCTTACAACACATGCAGTCATCTTATCCTCTTGAAACACAATAAAAACTTTGTATGTAATACATGTCATTATGCAAAGCATAAAAAGTTGCCCTTTCCCTCTAGCAATTCTTATGCATCATGCTGTTTTGATCTTTTACACATAGACATATGGAGGCCATGTTCAAAGCTTTCTATGCATGGTCATCGCTATTTTCTCACCATAGTAGATTATCATTCTCGATTTACTTGGATTTTTCTCATGCATACAAAAGCTGAAGCACGTAAAAACATTATAGATTTTACTGCATATGTTGAAACTCAGTTTAGCAGCAAAATTAAAACTATACGAACTGACAATGGTTTTGAGTTTTCCATGCATGATTTTTACGCACTTAAAGGAATTATTCATCAAACATCTTGTGTTGAAACTCCTGAACAAAATGGCATTGTTGAACGCAAACACCAACACCTTTTAAATGTAACTCGAGCTCTCCTTTTTCAGGCTAATCTTCCTCATAGCTTTTGGTGCTTTGCTTTAATTCATGCTGCATATTTAATAAACTGCATCCCCACTCCTTTTTTGCAACGAAAGTACACTTTGGATATTCTCTCAGATTCGGGTATGCTTGGTTCTCACCCTATCACCACTCCTATGGACTATTCTACTCAATTACAGGCCACAATGGGTGATCCATTATCTGCTGAAGCTTCCTCTTCTTATCATCATCTGGTTGGTCGCCTTATTTACCTCATGAACACACGCCCCGACATAGCTCATGTTGTTCAGCAATTGAGCCAATACATGGCTCATCCAACTACTGCTCACTCTCAAGCTGCCTCTCGTGTTCTTCGTTACCTTAAGGGTACTCCAGGTTCTGGAATTTTCGCCACTGGTTCTCTCCAGTTCAAAGCATTCAGTGATTCTGATTGGGCCGGTTGTCGTGACACTCGACGTTCCATCACCGACTTCTCCGTCTATCTCGGCAATTCCATTATTTCTTGGCGCTCAAAGAAACAGCCCACGGTGTCTCGCAGCTCCTCCGAAGCTGAGTATCGAGCCTTGGCCTCCACTACTTGTGAGCTCCAATGGCTTACATATCTCCTTCAAGATTTACGTGTTTTGTTTGTTCAACCCGCCAATCTTTACTGTGACAATCAATCTGCTATCCAGATCGCCTCTAACCAAGTTTTTCACGAGCGTACTAAACACATTGACTTAGATTTTCATATTGTTCGTGAAAAAGTTCAAAGTGGTCTCCTTAAGCTTCTTCCTATCTCATCTTCGATGCAACTGGCTGACATTTTTACTAAATCTTTACCTCCGACTATGTTTCAGCTTCTGGTTTCCAAGCTGGGAATGTTGAATATCCATTCCCAGCTTGAGGGGGGCTCTTAGCGCTATCCGTTGTAACTAATATTGTAACTAATTCAGCTTTTCATTGTAACCATTTTCTGTTATTGCTCAACCATTTTATGTTACTGCTCAACTGCTTTTCCTGCGCTTATGTTTTCATCATTGTATAAATAACTTCTCTCCATCAATAAAGCTAAGCTGGTTTGATCGTTTTGCTGTTTTACATTTTGCCAACTTTCTGTTATTTGGTTTCGTTTTATTAGATACATGCTAAAGCAATGGGGAATGGAAATCTTAGAAACCAGGGAAAAGGTATAAAAAAAGTCCAAGTCTTTAGTTTGATTATAACCTAATTGAGAAACTGGCAAGAAGGAATAACAACTTAGCATACCTAGCAATGCGATATCAATCTAAAAAATTCCTCTTCATAAGGAGTTCAAAGGTCAGAATAGAAATATGAACCATTAGGCACGATTTCATACAAAAAATTAATGAAGTCACCAAATTTTCTCTTCAAGTGTAATTTGAGAATCATCACATTAAACTGTAGAGGCGAAAGGTATATACAATTACTCTAATCTTAATTTAATCTTGACTCTTTTATTTATGTTTCCACAATTTCTTTATTGACCTTTTTATTTCTTGTATAATTTTTGTTTTGTTTAAATATGTTTTTTTTGTATATTTTTTCTTCAAATTGGTCATTGTAATTGTTTTTTTCTTTTTGTTTCTTGTTATTTTATTTTGTCCATGTAATATATTTATTTTTTAGTTTTAGTCTCTATATTATTTGGCTCATTTAAATAGTCCCTAAAAAAATTATCTATATATTACATATTACAAGAAAAAAATATTAAGTGGACATAAAAAAATATATCTAATTCTTATATATAAATAATGCGTAGTGATAGCTAGGGTAGCTTTTTTATATAAGGGGATAAGGGTTTTATTCCTTTTGTTTACGCTCCATAAAAAAAAAGTTGTGAAGCCTTCTTACGGAAAATTGGAAATTACATTAAAATATACACGGTGGATTAAATTAAAATCAAACACTTTGCTCGGGTCTCAACAAAAAATATAGTGAAAATGTAAAAACAGAAAGAAATCCAGATTGCAAGAGAAGCCTCGCATCATTTCATTGCACTCATTCACCGCACATGTCCGGCAAGGGCCGAAAGAAAATTAAAACGGCGTTTCGATAACTGCCACAAAAAAGTACAAATAAAATAAGAAAAAGAAAACCAACATACATCAGTCACTAGTGTGTGAAAAGCGACACAACACAACATAAGCTTTATTCTTTTTTCTTCGCTTCTTCTGTACAGCACCCAAGGTGAGTTAGTGACTGAACAAGGAACGCCTTCTTCTTCTTCTTCTTCTTCTTCTTCGTATCGTTGACATTTGTTTTTCAGTTTTCACGATTTGTTGTTCTCCCCGTCTGTGACTCACTGCCTAGGGTTTGGTTAATCGGTGACAGATTGAAGATGATAGACCTTGCGCGCGTGCAGAAGGAGCTCGTGGAATGCAGCAAGGACGCGGAGGGATCGGGCATCAAAGTCTGCCCCAAAAGCGACAACCTTGTTCTCTTGATCGGCACCATTCCTGGCCCTGTCGGAACTCCTTATGAAGGGGGCATTTTCCAGATTGATATCACATTGCCAGGTACCATAATCTGTTGTTTTCTTTCTCGATTTCCCTAAATTGTCGTTTTTTTTAATCACCCTAGGTTTTCATTTTGCAATTCCGCTCAATTTAGGCTCTTGATTAGCTTCCCTTTCTTTTTTCTTTTTTTTTTTTTTTGCAGATGGGTACCCGTTTGAACCCCCCAAGATGAAGTTTAAAACCAAAGTTTGGTACGAAAAAGAATTGTTATTAACTATTCTGTTTTTTTTTTTTGTTGAAAAAAATGGCTTGAATTCGATGTGGGGGTGTGGGGGCATGGAGTCCTTGAAGAAGTTGATCTCGTGAAAATTTTGGTTTTTTGTTTCTGTGCGACTCTCTATTGGATATGGAAAAGGGGAGAAAGTGTGTGGTTTTTGTTTAGTGTGGAAACAGCTTTGTTGTTTGGGAGATTGATAATTTATAATGTGATTCAAGGATGTAGTTAGGGTTTGGATGGGGGAAAATTAGCTTTTCCTAACCTATAAGTTTTCGTTTATTTGTTGATGACGTGGAAAATTGACGTGAGGTCTTGTGCTAGGGTTCCATCTGTTTCGATTTTGTCATTGATGCCGCTTCAGGTTCATTTTAACCTACTAGAGAAGCTTAATATGCTAATTCTCTTCATAGGATATAGAATATGGTAGTGTGGCACTTTTTGACTGGAAATCTGTTGATAATTGCGGGTTCTGTATTTCATCTTGTGTCCCCTTTCACTGTCTCATTGATTATTTCAACAACAAAAATCTTACTTATCCCACTAAGTGACATCAGCCACATGGATCACCTAACGGCATTTGACTCAATTTCTACTGTGAGTGATCCATGTCGGGTATATTGACAGTTTTACATTGACTGTTGAGGACCTAACATAACGCCTTTCCGTTACCTGGGCTTGGGAGCAGTTATCATACCATAGATGGAGTTCTCTCATTAATTATTAAATAAACTGGCAAAATATATATCTTGTGCTTGTTTCGAGGTTCTACCAAATTGGGGAATATCCCCTCCTTTCACTGTCTTTCATTGATTATTACAACAACAGAAAGCCTTATTCCACTATGTGTGGTTGCCTACTTGAATAACACAACAATATTCAGTTCAGTTTCTGTTCTGAGTGGTTCATGCTAGGTATATTGATGAGTTTTATGTTGGTTACCGAGGGTTTAACACAACCCTCCTCCTTTACCTGGGCAGAGTTCTCTCATTGATTGGTAAACTGACATAATATATATCTCATGCTTGTTTTGATGTTCTATCAATTGGAGAATAGTGAGTTTGCCACTAGTTCTGTGGCAAACTTGAGGTTTCAATTGCTCTGTGTTAGGAGTTCTGGCTTCTGGATAAGCTTTTCATGTTTGATTTTATTTTCTATCTCAACCTCTATAAAATGAACAATTTCTTATGCATTGCAAATATAGCAATTAATGCATTACTATGGGAAAATAGTCTGTTTGGTTGATTAATGTATGGATTTTTGTGTGTATGTTAAACATTGAAGGCATCCTAATATCAGCAGCCAAAGTGGAGCTATTTGCCTGGATATCTTGAAGGACCAGTGGAGCCCAGCACTCACTCTGAAGACTGCACTTCTTTCTGTGCAAGCACTTCTCTCTGCTCCACAGCCTGATGATCCTCAAGATGCCGTGGTGGCACAGCAGGTCTGACTCTTTCTGTTGTGTAGTTGTGTCTCTACTCTTAGGAAAAGTTTCTTCTTATATCCTTTGCTTATGGAACTGCCAAAGCACAGTATATTGAAGATTATATTCCTGTGTAGGTTTTGCTAGATCAACATCTGTTAATATTGCTTATTCTTTTTAAGTCCTTCTATCATTATAATCCTTGTCTATCTATGGATAATGCAGTATCTGAAAGACTATCAGACATTTGTTAACACTGCTCGCTACTGGACAGAAAGTTTTGCCAAGGAATCGTCTCGCGGGATTGAAGACAAGGTGCTAAGCTTGTTTTCTTTATTATTGGAGTACTATTATGGATGCACATTATTGAGCGTATTTAAATTGGCCTGACCAACATGTGACATTGTCATAACATTCACGCAGGGCATTCTTTATTACTTTCTTACATGGATTTGTTTTGCATAAATTGGCGGTTAAGTTTTATTGCTTTACACAAGCATCTATTTTTATGTATTTTGTTGTCAAATACTTTATTTACTAAGGAGATTTTAACAATATCCTGCTGATCTAGTTAGTATTAGACAGTGCTTTTATGATAACTTTATAAGAAAATGATAAACCCAAAACTTCTATTTACAATCAATCATTTTATGTATTAATTTTATACCAAAATTGTGTTTTGTATTTGAAGAATGATTTGCATTGCTGCCTATAACCTGTTTAAGAATATTGACATACTTTTGATTTGAAAAGTGCATAATTATGAAATTTAATATCCATTGCTAATGAGTCAAATATGACCATAGTATATATGATAATTTTCTAACGCTTGCAGTTTCTTTTATTTTTGCTACAGGTACAGAAACTCGTTGAGATGGGATTTCCAGAAGCTCAAGTAAGGAGCATTTTGGAAGCTGTTGGTGGTGATGAAAACTTGGCTCTTGAAAGGTTGCTGTAGATCATGGTCAAGTTTAGGATGACATGTCTCCATAATATGATGGAACCATATAGACAAAAAGTTTAAATTGAATATAGAGTCATATAAATCTACTTGGCACATCGTATAGTCCTTTTGTTTTACTCTGCCTTTTTTTTCTCCTTGGATACTACGGTACTCGACTATTTCCTAGTGATTATATCCGTTATGAAATTAAATACCTTATTGCCAAGGTTTCTGCAATTCTGCTTCACGGATGAATTATTTAGTTACTGCGTTGATCGGTGTATTAAGCAGGTTTACGAGACTCAAGTGGATCGAAGTGTTTGTTGAGGATGAAAGGCAAAATACATTGATGATTTAGTTGTAAGTTTGTCTTACATAATTTAACAAGATGTTATTCTGAATGTGAGGCGAAATGCAATTATGCCCATTTAAACCAAGAGCTTGTAAGTTGAAATACATAAATGAATCCTAATGTTGCATTTTCACATTAACCCACTACTTGCAATAAATTATGAATTAAATTATGCCGACACCCAAATTCAAAACAAAAATGCAATTCCCTGATATGTTATAATTAGTTATGTCTTTGAAGCCATGAATGACATTAGAAGGTTTCTTAACTATGATTTAGAATTGTAGCTAGAGTTGGTTCATATCATTGGGATTTGACAATTTGTTTTTCGGTACTTGGATTTGACAATTAAATTCCTTTTCTTAATTGAGGGCTTAAGGCCCAAGAACAAAAGCACTAAACACTACGGGGATGGGGAAAACCCATTACATCTCGCAAAAGGAGAAGGACACATTGTTGGGACAGTCCAAAAACAAGTTGAACTTGAACATCAAGAGGACTAGAGTGTGCAAAGTTTGCCGTCCAATCTGCAGCACTATGAGCTTCTTTCTATAATTGTTTTTGCATGTTTTCATCAAATCATTTATACTGTTCAAAAATACATTCTTGTAATACTTCAAATCGATTAAAAACAAGCACATGCCCACTATTTGCGTATTTTTCCACTTAATGGCTACGAAAGTGGCATCATTTATGTCACTTTTATTCACTAAGTATCGTTAAACGGTCAAAACATGATTCATTTATGCGAATTAACCTTAATGCTAGCAAAGATCAAGAACATGATTCAACAGTAGTACTTCTTTATTATACCCCAAAAAAAACACAACAATATGGAAAAAAAATACTTTTACGTACAAAAGTAAAACAATAAAAATAAAACAATGAGCACTAATAGTCAATATTAGATCATTAAATCTACAAAAGGAAATAAACCTGCAATAATTTTTGTTTGTTTCGCTACTGTCATTGTTGAACCAGCTTCATGCTTACCATGAGTCTGCTTAATGCCAACCTCTGTTGTTTCTTGATCTTCTTGCGAATCCAGCAAAATTAGATAGATAACCAAGCCTTTGACTAAAAAAAAAGATAGATAACAAAGCTATCATAGTTATAATAATAAATGCAAATATATACAAGAGGTTTTGGGGAAAAAATTATTAGCAAAATATAGAAACAAACTTTGCTAATTTACCAATGTTACTAGGATCCGTAAAAGAGGTGGCGAGGAAATAAATTCTTTCAGGAATTTAGGTGCGATGATTTTAATGGACTACAACCAATGGCGAACGTAGTTAATGTTTTCAACTCGAATTGAAGTTTCTTCTATCAAATCCTTTGACAAAATGAAGCATGGATTTGGTATTACCTTGATCATCACGCATGGTCTCACAAGTCACAAATACTACCTGCTATTTTGGGTAAGTCATTTTTTAAACATTACTTGTTAATCTTTTATACGTAACGATAGATAGGTCCAAATATTTCACAAGTTACGGATATCCAACCACTTTAAAAACTTGATGGGTTTCTATTAGGTATAGAACAACAAATAAACTTGAAATTTGAAAGGAATATATCATCTCGAGTATTTGAGCCATGCACGTTCATTAAGTACTAGGTGGAATTTAAGTGACTGCGTTGTTGTTATGCCCGTGTTTGTTGCCCTTGGACTCTCACTAGTACGGTAACCTAACACATGGAACTTAATTTCCTATCACGAGTTGATTCTTGAGTCAAGTCTAACAAGAGTATGGTCACCCAACAAACGGACCATGTTTCATCACCTCCACATTTTCCTATCACCATGAGTCATGACCCAAGTCTTCCCATGAAACCTTATAAATTAATAGGAACTATAACAAATCATTTTCACCCTTCTACCATGGATTCCATCTTATGTAAAGAATGCACAATCAGAAAAGCAAACAACTTTGGCCATGTTCCAAAACACCGCTTTGTGATAAGCAACAAATTGTTACTTCTCTTTGAATCATCCATTTGGAGGGTGTTGACGAAAAGACAACCACACACTTTACTGTTCCTATAAACCAAAAGCAAAGCTCAATAAAAGAAAATCCTACTTGCAGCACACAATTCTAATTTTAATTCCAAACACCAATAGTTATTTCTACAAGTTACAAGCATTCTTTCAGAGATATCAAGGACCATTCTTAAATAAATCATGGAGATATGAAAATTAACATGTTAATTACTCGAGAAATAGCATTTAAGTATATTGCTTATATACACCTTTTTTATTTTGTTAGGAAACTTGTATACAGTCAAACGTCATCCGTTCTAAATTAAAATTTGTCGGCAAAGATTCAATGGCGAGTTTTCTGGGCCTGTACCTGCCTCCTAAAGCTCATCATCGAACTTGACCCAACAACTAGTTGGTCCTACAAATTTTATTTTATGATGGGAGATTTATCCTACAAACAATTTAGCCATTTCTTTTTTTCTCCGCCCAAGCCATTGATTTATTCTTTTCACTATAATAATAGGCATCCTCGAAGCCTTACTTTTTAGTTTGAGCTCATGAATATTTATACAAATTATTTCTAAATGGAATCGGCGAAAAATAGTGTTAACCAAATTCAGTTAAAAAAATCCTAACCAACATTGTCTAAAAAATAACATTGGAGAACGTTGGTTGAAAAACATTATCAACTCACATAGGCCAAAAAAATCTCTAGACAACATTAGCAAAAAAAAAAACCTTAACCAAGGTCGATAAAAAAAAAACCTTAGTCAACATTGTTTGAAAAATAAAATTGATTGATGTTGGTTGAAAAACATCATCAATCGAAGTTGGTGGAAAAAACTTAGGAAAACCCTAGCCGACATCGTTAAAAAAGTAGCATCAACCTATTTTGGCTGAAAAATATCATTAGCCAATGTCGAACAAAAAAATACTCTAGTCGACGTTGGACAAAAAAAAATTACCAAACAACATCAACCAAGATACTCGAGTGGATGTCTATCAAAAAAATAATCTTGATTGATGACGACAAAAAAAAATCATGGTCAACATTGGTAAAAAAATTACTCACAATTTTTTTATTAGTAAGTTAGATCAATTTTAATCCATTAAATATTGATTAAAGGATTCATTGATTTTGAAAAAATAATGAATAGATCATTAACCATCCATAAAATTAAATAGATCCATCCATTTGTTTTATTTTTTTGTAATAGATGGATTGGATGAATTTTTTGTAAATAAACTAGATAGATGATGAATAAATGAATTCATTTGTCACTCATGTAAAATCTATTATCAATAGATTTGTAAAAACCGTCCGGCCTCCAAATTGTTTACTGCAGTTGGCATATCGATTCTTTAGAATATTTTATAGTTTTATACTTTTCGTTCTCTCGCTGAGTCCATACTCAACTATTTTAAGTTTTTTTTTCTTCCATTTGCGCATATCACATGAATTGCTCTAGTTTTCCAATAAAATGGATTAAAAACATTTGGATACCAATGATTAAAAACAAATACATGTATATCTCCACCTTTGTATTTCAATTTTGGATCCCTCACAAAGCACCCCTGTGATGAATGTAGATTAAGAAACTAATGGTCAAAATTACCAAAACAATAAAACAAAAACAACTCAACAACAACATTTAAAAACATCCATTACAAGTAGAAGAATGGTGTATTTATCCTAATGCAAACAAAGTTATCTTCTATTTTGATCGCGATAAAAATGGCTGCATTATCCCAAACATTTAAATAAAGATGAACAACACATATCTTTACACCAAAATCATAATAACTATGCGCAAACAATACCACACACTGTGGACATGCATTTTGACACTAACAATGAACTACATTGTTACAAATAAAAGTTTATCTCTCTTATGTTTAGTGTAGTTTTGACCCAATATCATCTTTGATATCTAGTTTAATTGTTTTGTAAGAGATTTTTTTGTAAGTAAATATATTATTGATATAAAGTATTCATTAATTAATATTTGTTAGAAATTTTTTCAATAAGATATCTCCTTTTTTCAGTTATATTTTTTATCATAAAATTTCAACCTAAGACCTAACTTTATTTCGTGATTGGTTGCACAGACTACACCTTAATAGATATTGACACAGAGAATTGATAGTGTGACATTTTATTATCCGCATCAACACTTAATATTTATAAACATTTTACTATAAAGACCAAGTAAGGATAAGGGCTAAAATAAAACATATTTTAAAAAATGGGTCATTGGAAATATAAAATTAACAAAAATAATCCTGCAGTAATATTTATACAAATTAAAAATATATTTAAGCTTTCATCATTAAATTATTCTACCTAAAGCATTTCTAACCGATAACCAAAGCACATATTTTAATAGAAGAAGCTATTTGCAGTGATGTCCTTGTATTCCTTGCCCGGGCAACTAATGTCATACATCAAAGTTGTTGGGGAATTCGAGTGGAGTAAACACCGGGAGATTTATACCAATGAGTCATGAGCAATCACATAAGAAAACTTAATACTACATTTTAATTCAAAACTTTAAGACTCATGTTTATGAATTTTCTCTTCACTTATATGGTGTTCAACTTTTTCACTTCTACTTTATGTGGGACTTCACCTTACACTTGTACTCTAACAATATCCTCCTCAAGTGTGAGTCTCTTCCACATGGTAATCTTCCCCTTGAGCGAAAGTCATTATCATTCACGAGTATAGCCATTAGAGCACACATGCTCTATCTACTTGCGATACTTGCACCGCTGCTCCATCTGCGAAACACGCTGCCTGGACCCATCGTCCGGAAGATTTTCAATACAAGAGATCCCCAAGGCTAAGGATCCATCTCCGCCATCTTACTTGTTTGAGCCGGTCACCAAGTCGAACCATCGACCCAAATATTAGTTGTTGATACCACTCTGATGAGGGAAATAGGCCAACACAATAATAAACTCTATAACAAAATAAGAACTTGTGAGGAGCACCAATAAAGTATAAAGAGCAAAATAGAAATTAAAGAAAACAGAGATATAATTTGTTTAACGTAAAAAACCTCTCAATGCAAGGGTAAAAACCACGGGTTGTCTAGACCAAAGAAATAACTCCACTATAATAAATAAAGATATAAGAGAACATCCAACAAGTATACTAAAACGTATTACAAACAGTCAAATCAAAACAAACCCTAATTGATACAATAGAGACAAGAAGATAAAATTCTAAAATATGGAATAGATAATGCGAAACACTTCTCTCTCTCTTCAGATATCTTTTTCCCGATTCAACCAGATAATTTGAAGTATCACACGCATAAAACTTGTTGTCCAAAAATTAGCTCGATCTAATGGTGAACGAATCCGTAATTGTAATTTGAAAATGCTCTCTAGTGGGTATGCGAAAATCACAATGATTTTCTCTCTCATTCTTTCTTTCTCAATAATTTGTAACTATTTTTTTCTCTCAAATGAGAGTCGAGAGTCTCTTTCAGTGTATCTCACTCTCTAATCTGACCCTCTCCACTTAAATAAGTGAGACATATAAGCTTTCTCATTTGAGTATTTACTCCACATAAGAAGGGAGTCCAAAAAACCCAACAAAAATAAATCTCTAATTGCAGCAATGCTCTTAGAACCCTTTTAAAGGAAATTATACTTCATTTTGTTGCTCTTACAATAGAAAAAAAATTACATTACTACAATTCCGTCTAAAAATAAATATCACATTTTAGAAAAAAAATTATTTCAAAATAAATGTTACATTTGACTTTTTAATATAACATTAATTATTTTTTTCATCAATATTTCTAATATATGTCAATTTAAATTTTGAATTTAATATTAATATTATTCTCTTTCATCTATTTAATAAGGTTAGTTTTATAGAATTATTACTATTTTTCCATCTATTTATTAGTTTTTATTTATATATATATAATATCTTAGGAGGATATTTATTTTAGGAAGAAAGAAGTATATTTTATACACTCCAACACTTTTGCAAAATCAATCAAATTAAATTTAAGGAAATTTCTAATAAACATACTAGGATAATAATGAAGAAAGTAAAAGGAAAATATTAATATTAGAAGTATGAAAAAGCCTTAAATGCTTACTTCTTCAAACAAATAATAATTTTTTTTGTTACAAAAGGGAAACAAAAGTAAAACAAATAATAATGTCTAATATTTAATTAGACATATTAATTAGTATCTTTTGATTAAATACTTAATACATTTATTAACAACATCCTTCATTCATTAATATTTATTTTTCTCAAGCCCCTTTAACCATTAATATATTATTTATGCTTCAATTAATTATTTCATCACTAGTCCGCGTCTCGCCTTAAGATTTTTATTCTAAAAATAAAAAGTAGCAAAAATAAAAGAAAGTGCATATTGATTAGTTTACCCAAAAAGTGATATGCAAGGACTTATTATATGTCTTAGGAGGCTGGTGTTCTGCAAATTAAAAGTGTCCCTCCAAAAATGTCAATCCAAGGCAATCCTTTTAAAAGTTCATTAATAATTCATTTATTATTTTATAATTTTTTTTACTGAAACAATAGTATTTAGTATTCTCTCTATTTGAAAATGAAGAAAGTTGTTTAAAAAAAACATTATAAAAATCTTCGAATAATTCATTGATAAAATTAGATTTCCGACCATGACGGCAAAGCAATTTTATATATTTAACATGACCAGATGTCAAGCATTGCAATGACGAAAATGGTAGTAGTAAAAGTTTTGAATGATGTCCTTCCTCTCTCTGTTTCTTGCAATGAATGCCAAGACACAATTCATTACGTTCGGCATGGTGGGTGGAAGTAACTTCATTTGTCAGAATATTTGACAATTTTTTTAGTTTTCAATTTGAGAATTGAATTGAAACCATTAACTCCGTCGTCCATTGGTTGTAGACCATTAAATCATTGCACCTAAATTCTAGAATTTAGATGAATTCAAACATGGCAATAACTTGGTCCCAACCATAAAGTCAAATAATGAGAATTAAAAAAAAAAGAGAGAAGAAATTACTGCTCTTTCCATCCCAAGATAATAGTAATCCCATGTAATTTTACACGAACTATAAATAATAATAATTTTATAAAATTAATCTTATATAATTATTCATTTATTTATAAATTTTTTATCTATCATTAATATTATAAGAAATATAAATAAAAAATGTAATTAGTATTATATTAAAAAACTAAAATAATATTTATTTTAAGATATTTTTTTTTCTTGTAATAAATAAAAGATCTTATTAATTAGTATCCTTAAAATATTAAGTAAAAATAAAAACACATATTCATATAAAAAATATAATTTTTTTATCTTTTAATAAAAAAAATTATTTTACCTTCATTTAATATATCTACTTAGCATTTGCAATAAACAAAAAGAGCATCTTCTTTTCCACGAAAGTGAAAGGCAAAAACTTTCTTCCCCTTTTACTTTTATGGCACCATACCACACACCTCTTGACCAATTCGGTCCCGAAAATCTGTGACGTCATCAGACGCTGTGTCGTTTTGGACTTTCTGCTTCTTTCTTCCTTCCACACAGCAGCCACCATTTAACTGACAACACCAGCTCAGACTTTCAGACGCAGTGGCATTTCCGTTATTTTCATCCACGCGCTGTGTCGTTTATTCAACCTTGCATGCGTTGCACGCAATCAAACCCTCCCCCTGCACCCTATTCACTACTCCTTCATTCATTCATTCATCACACTCTCACAACTCAACTCAACGCCTTCTGTCGTTTACTTTACTCATTTTCTTCTTCTCTGTTTCCTTCTTTTTCGTTCTTCCCAGAAACCACCGTCGCTCGCCGCCGATCACGACGGCGATTTTCTCAGCTTAGTTTCTGTTTTTCTCGATTCCATGTGTTTTCCGTGCTCTGCCGCCGCCGTAAGCCGCTTCACGTGACGGATGGGTTGCGTGCTCGGGACGCCGGCCGGTGCCGGAGATCAGCGCCTTCGCCGGAGCGAGAAGCGCAACGGTGCAGTCGACGAAGGCAATAATGCAGTTGGGCTTCGAGAGAAGGAGAGAAACCGGCATACCGGCGATTTTCCGGGGACTCTTCCGGCGCCGGGGCGCCGGAAGCCTAGACTCGATCCGTGTGCCGTCACGCAGCAGGGATGGCCGTCGTGGCTGATGGCCGTAGCCGGCGAAGCCATCGGCGATTGGACTCCTCGTCGCGCCAACACTTTCGAGAAGCTCGCTAAGGTTCTTTAAAAAAACTAATTTTAATTATTTATTCTCGTTTTATTGTAAAATTTTAAAAAAAAATGAAAATGGATATATTTTAGTAACAGTTTGTTATGTTATGTGTTGTTGTTGTTGTTGTTGTTCAGATTGGGCAAGGAACGTATAGTAATGTGTATAAGGCGAGGGACCTGGTGACGGGGAAGATTGTGGCATTGAAGAAAGTGAGATTTGATAATTTGGAGCCAGAGAGTGTGAAGTTCATGGCAAGAGAAATACTTGTTTTGAGGAGGCTTGATCACCCCAATGTTGTGAAGCTTGAGGGTTTGGTTACTTCTAGAATGTCGTGCAGTCTTTATTTGGTTTTTGAGTATATGGAGCATGATCTTGCAGGGCTTGCTGCTGGTCAAGGTGTTAAGTTCACTGAACCTCAGGTACCACAATTTTAAGCTGGTGTGTGCTACTGGTTATATGTGTTTTGCTTTTTGCATGTGCTTTTGCTATGATGAAATTTGGGCATGAAAGAGATTTAATTGGGTTTTGCAACCTTCGGTGTTGTGGATTCTGATTTGGGTTTTGTTTCAGGACATGGTATTTTATTTTATTTTTTGCCTTGCTACGGTTGAAAGTAAAAGTTGTTTCTTCATAGAGTGTATGTCTTTGATCTTTGCTCATAGAGCTTTCTAGGAGATGTTGGGTCCCATGCACAACTTTAAGCATGTTTAGTTTCGTGTTTATTCCACCATTCTTTGATGCCCTCAGCTTCTCGTATGGTGTTTTGAAAATTCCTTTATCGTGTCTCTCTAGTAAGTAAGGTTATTGCTTAATGAGGAATACTTTTGCTTTCCTTTTTGATGGAAAGAAATCTTACTTCTAGGGAATAAGTCTACTTTTATTTTTCGACAAATATTAATATTTCTAGCATGATGAGAGATTATTTGGTTATTATGAAGACATTATAATTTTTATTTATAGTCTATTCCTAGTTTAAATGGAAAACAGAGTTTGCGTTTACATGGTAGGTAATTTACAGTTTACAATTGCATATAGTTGTATGTGAATGCTAAATCATAAAACGCTTATTTCTTGATTCATGGGGGTTTTCACACTTGGTGTTTGATGGAGTTGTATGTAGCAGTGATACTTTCTGAATTATTGACAGATTAGGAGGAAGATAGACTTATTCGTATTACAGAGTAAAAGGAAAACTCATACTGAAAGGCTGATTTGTCTCTCAGTATATTCTTTATGACAGGTTAAATGCTTTATGAAGCAATTACTATCTGGTCTTGAGCATTGCCACAGTCGAGGGGTGTTGCACCGTGATATCAAGGGTTCCAATCTGCTTATTGACAATGAAGGGATCCTTAAAATTGCAGATTTTGGACTGGCAACTTTTTATGATCCTAAGATAAAACAGGCAATGACAAGCAGAGTTGTGACCCTTTGGTATCGCCCTCCTGAGCTGCTTCTTGGGGCTACTGTTTATGGTGTTGGTATTGACCTTTGGAGTGCTGGTTGCATCTTGGCAGAGCTGCTTGCTGGAAAGCCAATAATGCCTGGCCGAACAGAGGTATTGCTCTTCATCTTGTTTATTGGTGCTGTTGTCTAAACTTAGATTTTTGGATACTCGTTGTGATGCTTCTAATCTGTTCACAAATATTTTAAGCACCTGTTAGCAGTTTGCTTTTAATTCATCTTGCTCCTTACCCAGAGTCACTTTTAAGGCTCTGTGCATAGGCAGCATCTTTTTGCCGGCCATTTTCATTGGGAAGTTCTCTTAGACACCAACCAAGTTAGGTAAATAGGGGCTTGTGTTGGACAGTGTCATCAAATTTTAGTTTGTTGATGACACTAACCTATCATCTTGATGGACCATATATAGATTATCAACTAGAATACAAAAACCATATTAAAGACAAACAAAGATGAAAAAGAAACAACAGAAAATGAGAATCATTTATTTTATCATCTGAGAGTGCAGAGGAATTAGTTTAGGTATCCTTTCTGTGTGAAAACTGTACCCTTTGTGGCATTTACGTTATAGTACCTTCTGTTTTGCAGTTAATTGAACCTTATTCACATTCACTATATGCATCTTTATCTGCATTCCAATATCCCCCTTTTTTTTCCTTTTAAAATTAGTATTATTTTCAGGATGATACATGACTAACTTTCGGGTTGCTTGGGGCCAGGTTGAACAACTGCACAAAATATTTAAGTTGTGCGGCTCTCCATCTGAGGAATACTGGAGGAAGTATAGATTGCCAAATGCTACTATCTTTAAGCCCCAGCAGCCATATAAACGTTGCATCTTAGAAACATACAAGGACTTTCCTCCATCTTCACTACCTCTAATTGAAACCCTTCTCGCAATAGATCCCGAGGATCGTGGCACTGCCTCAGCAACACTAAATAGTGAAGTGAGTGATCACTGTGTATTAACCTTGTATTTGGGATATAATATATAACATATTTCATATCTGTATTCTGTCTGCAGTTCTTTACCACAGAGCCTTATGCTTGTGAACCATCAAGTTTGCCAAAGTATCCTCCCAGCAAAGAATTGGATGTAAAACTGAGAGATGAAGAAGCAAGAAGGTCCTCTTCTTCTCTTCTCATGTTTGAGAATAACTTCTGGACTGATTTTGCTTTTTGTCCAGTTTCTCATTGATGGTTTTCATTTCAACCTCAGGCAAAAGGCTCTAAATGGGAAAGCTAGTGCAGTTGATGGTGCAAAAAAAGTCAGAGTACGTGAGCGTGAACGTGGTCGGGCTGTTCCAGCCCCTGAAGCCAACGCAGAGATCCAAACAAACTTAGATGTAAGTCATACACGTAGTTGTTTGTGTCTGTCATCCTTTTTGCCTCCCTTGGTTTTTCTATTTGTTTTAATTTCTTATTCCTTCAAATCCCAAGTTCGTGCTTATGTCATAGACTTCCATGAATAATGAATATCTTAGGTTCTCTATACTCTTGGGACTAACATACACTTTTCATGACTATTTTAGGTCCGAGTTTCCTTTATTTTTTTATTCTACATACTCAAGCTGGCATAAATTTTTCATGAAACCTTGTCATTTGCGCGATTAGCTATATTTATAAATTGTAATGATGTCTGGAACTTGAGAGTCCTAGATTCTTTAGCAATTTTTTACTTTGGATTCTTTGATCATGTCTACCCTGAAATTTAAAATATGGTTTTCATGATAATATTTTTTATTCCTTGGGGACATAGAACTTTGTGAAACTTTTGTTTGATCTGATGATCTCATGGTGAATTGAGCTTTTCATTTAGTGTCTTATATGTTGCCTTGAGCAACATTATTACATGTGTTACTCACTGAATTTCAGAGGTGGAGAGTTGTGACCCATGCAAATGCAAAAAGCAAGAGTGAGAAATTTCCACCTCCTCATCAAGATGGAGCTGTTGGATACCCACAAGATGCATCAAATAAAGGACCTGTTTCATTTGGCGCCCCAGACACTTCCTTCTCTTCAGGGATATTTAATTCAAAACCTTCTGGACATGTTAGGAATCATGCTGCTGCAGGGCTTAACAGAGGGAGGAAAACTAAGAAAGATGAGTCCCAGATGGCATCATCATGGAAATTCATGCGTCCATTCAAACCATCAACAGCTGGACTTTCCATGGATTTATTATTTAGGAGCAAATAATCAATCAGTTTCTTTTGATTTTGGCTTCCTAGAATATGAGGGTAGTGATGATTTAGGCCTTTATACATCTTTTTTTGCATTTCGCAATGGTTTTCATTTTTTTTGTGTCGCTCCTAATTTTTTGTATTTCATTTGGCATAAAGTTGTTGTATAATCTACAACGGGGATCCTTACATTTGTATATTTAGAGGAATAAATTCTCTGCTGTACAGTTTCTGGGAGGACTTAGTTCTTGAGGACCTTGGAAATGTTTCAATTTAGCTAGTAAATGAGTTTTAAAAAAAGTACTGTCACGTCTAATGTTGTAATATACTATCTCCGTCTCCAAATATAAAAACTTTTTAACTAATTTACATGAACAAAGTTGGTTTATTAAGTGTTTTGTTTGGATTACGAGTGAAATAAAGAAAAAAAGGAAATAAATATGAATGATAGAAAGGAAAAAGAAATAAAACGAAAAAAATGTTTTCTTGTATACAAACAAATAGAGGAAAGAAATGGAAAAAATTCTCTCTACTTGTTTAGATAAGTAATAAAAAAAAGTCAATCAAAATAAAAAAAGGAAAAGGTTAACTAGTGCTACAAGGGATATTGGTTAAGAAATTTAAAGTAGAAATATTTTTATTGGGAAATAGAAAATTATATTACTTATGATCTTTTTTATACTATTTTATGATCTACATAATACATATTTTTTTAGTTTCTTAATTAATGTCATAAGGACAGTAAGATCTGATAAATAATTGTAGTCTTTTGCAAAATAAAAAAAATAATTATAAGAAAAATATTTTTATAATAATTAAAAATATTTTTTTTATTCTAATGATTTTTCTTAACAAAATTATTATTATTATTTATATTACTTCCATCAATCTTTTTTTATAAGACTTGATTTACTCATTCACCGATATTAATGAAATTAGTAGTATTAAATTAGTCCAAGTTTATATGTTTTTCAAATATTTTCATGAGTTTTAGTTATTTTAATCTTTCTCATCATTAATATATTATTGTTTTCACTTTTATTAGCTATACATGTGAATAGTTAAAGTAAAGTTTTTAAAATACTCTTTACACAAGATAAAGTTAAACTCTCAAAGAAACTAAGACATTAATGTATTCTACTTATAATTTATTTAACTAAGAAAAATAATACAACAAACATTTTAAATTAATTCTTATGAAAAACACCCACGAGGGAGCATAACTTTTTATAAAATTAAAGAAAAAATATAATAAAAGAGAAACAATTTCCATCCCATTTCATTTTAATCCTGTTGGAATGATCATGGCATGTACTTTATAAAAAGCAACAAATAAATTTCTCAAAATTCTTTGAACACAGGAAATTAGGAATGTATACCTTTTACCTTTTATCAAATTTATTTACGTGCAGGTCAATAGCTTCGAGGAAAATCAATAGCAATTGAAGCGTGACAAGAAAATGAAAGGGACAACCAAATTCCAATGGTATACAATTCAATTAATCGAAACGAACATCATATAATAATAAGCAAATGGATAAAGTTTGTTTCCAACCAAAATGAACAAGTTAGTTATAATAAGCAAATGGATAATGTTCGTTTCCAACCGAAATACGTAACGCCAGTTGATAATGAGAAACAGTACTTTATGGAAGGATGTGGGTTGGTAAGAAGGTACGTTGTATGATCCCAAAAATATAGAGATGCTCTTGCATTTGTTGACATGGTTTGACACATGTCACGTGAAGAGAAAGAAAGAAAAGAGAACCGCAACTTGACTTCAACACACGACTTGTGGTTTTCCTTTTGCAAGTTGTGGTTTTCAAAAGTACAGCCAGAAAAATTCTGGCTAAGCCATGACCCCACAAAATTCTTCGCTTCTTGTGAATATCCATATCGTATCATCATCCACCAATGCCTAACCACCCCCCCCCCCCCCCCCCCCCCCAAACCGTGTTTTATGTGAGACATGGTAGTTTTGAGCAACAACAACACAGCACTCGCCAAGGAGGAGGAAGAAGAAGAATAAGGAATTTCTTGGACATATGAGGCCTTTAACGTTATGGGGTTTGCAAAAGTTTGTTCCTTTGATTGGTTCTGTTGGTGAATTGTGGAAAAAAGATTGAATTTTGAGAATTCGTATGGATTGTCTGATTGTCGTGGTGGTGCGTGTTTTCATCATATCATACCCCATGACTCTGTGTTTTGGTACTTTAAGCTCTTTGTCTGAGTATGGATTAGAGAAACATATGAGGGTGTTGCATTTGGGTATTCCATGTTTTGCTTGTGTGATTTTAAGGATGAATACAATGATGTGCTTCACATTATTTTTTATTCTAGATTATGTAAATAACACTTGTGGACTAGTGATTTTTCCCCCTTGCTATTGGATTGGTTGTCTGGGCTTAAAGGCAAACGGGGAGTTGTTGGGGCTTTCTTAGAGGGTGCGTTGAATTAATGTTCCTTCTTTAATTTATGGCTCAACCTCGCAATTTAAGACTGAAAATAATTGTAAGATATGTGATAAGGTGTGGACTAACTGTTGAAGGCTACAGATTTTCTATGTAATTAATATAGTTATGTGTTTGCATTGTATTATCTGAGGGAACTTATCAATAATTTCTTTGTTTCTACAGGAGAGTGCCTCTAGTCCGATGATGCCGTAAAGTCTGATTAATAGGTTTTTTACTTTTCATTGGAGGAATCAGTTTATTTATATATTCTGGGCTGTTTGGTTTTGGGAGTACAGTTGAAACATGAATTATCGATGTTGATGCATGAATACACTTAAAAGATGGTGATGATGGAAGATAGTAATTGAAGAAGTGATTCTTTTTGGGAAATTTGGAAGAGCCCTGCCTGAAAAATAAAAATGGGGTTGCCACAGGTGGCTTCAGGCTGCACTGCCGAGGAAGTGGCAGCATCACTAGGCACATTTGTGCAAACTGCACCTAGAATGGCCAGCATAGGCAGCTATGAGGTGAACTTGTTGGCTGGAGAAGACCTAGGTAATTGCATGCACATTGATGTGCTTAAATCTGAAAAAAAAAATGTTCTAGAGCTTTCAAAAGAAACACATATTTCAAGTATGTGTAGTGATAGTAAGTTGAAGAATGACCCCATGGAACAAATTAGCAAGTTGTTTGTCAATTCAGAGAAAACTAGGCAGACACCTGTTTCTAGGACTGTAGGTTTTCAAATTAGAGCATCAACTCCTCGTGTTAATGGTTTCGGAGGAAATGGATATTCATCACCTGTGTTTAATGTCATCAGTGATGCAACTGAGGCTTCTGAGTCACAACTTAGAAAGCAGTTATTGTCACCTTTGAATGGGATGCTGCTTGCAGATCATTTTAAAGGTGATCCACTAGACATAGGTGCTGGTATTTATCAAAGTCGTTCAAAGGCTGGTGATGATAATTCTAATGCTTTACATGAGTATAAGAAGGATCATATTGGAAACAACAATCAGATTCACTCAATGATCTGGTCTACATCTTGTTTCCAGGAATTTACAAATTCATTCTGTAATGACTCTACTATAAACCATATTGTATCTAGTCATCACCAACGTGCAGAGCCATGGTCTTATAAGCATTTTAAATCATCTCCAGTACGTAATGTTTCTGAAGAAACAACTAAAACAAGGTCCCAAACAGCTGCATTGTCTATACCACAAAAAAATGTGTCATCACCTCCCTTCCCTTTGTCTCCTCTGGGTAAAAAATCTTCTAAAAATGAAAATTTGGGAGAATGCAGAAATATTGATGTTATCTTGGATGATGGCAATTTTACTTTTAATAGTGTGGAACAGTCACTTGATAGAACTTGTCAAGGCATTTTATCAGCTCAGGAGATACCAGGTAAATCACAGCTCAATTTGAACAATATGCAGCAAAAGTCTGACCTGTTTACTCCTGACAACATGATTGATATGAAAGAATACTGGACTCATTCTGGTAGCTTTCCTCCTCGGGATGCCAAGTTATGTGGAACTATGAGTAGACTGCCAATTAGAAGGTCCTTGGTTGGTTCATTTGAGGAATCTTTGTTATCTGGTCGCCTACTATCTGGGAAAGTTAGTCCGGTTGGTATTATTCTCATATACAGGCTTCCTACTTTATGCATTAGTTTCCTAATGACCTTTCAGTTATTTTACTCTTGTAATTGTTGTGGCTTCTATTTGCAGAAAATTGAAGGCTTTCTTGCATTGCTGAATGTAACTGGTGGCAATTTCTCACCTCAATCACAAAAAATACCATTTGCAGTAACCAGCGTGGATGGAGACAAGTACTTACTTTATTATTCATCAATTAATCTTTCAGGAAAGCTATTATCAGGCAAGTCTAGAGTTGCTAAATTTCAGAGAACCCTTAGCATGGATGAATCACGATCTGAAAAGCCTCGTATACGTATACCTATGAAAGGACGTATTCAACTGGTAATTCACTATAAGACCATTAAAGTTAAATTGAGAACATAATTTCCCCCCTTCTAACTATAAATGCATTTATATGTATATGTAAGAAGAAAATGGTTATGCAAAGTGTTGCAGACTTGATGCATAAAACTCGACAAGGTAGCATTATACAACTGCCAACTTTGATTTGAATTTGGAAAGAAGTGAAGTGACTAATTGACACATGGTGTGTAAAGGACAGGGTGCTAAATTAGTTCCTGATTTATCACTAGTGCACCACAAATCTTGAAAAAATGTTAAACTATATTCACATCTGATTCATGATAAATCTGAAAACTTTGTTCCAAACAATTAGCTTGTAATTCCAAAAATTCAGGTGTACATTATCATAAATAATTTCAGAATGAAACTGACTTTACCGGCACCAGCTTGGTCTGGTTCTGGATGCATGATTAGTTACCAAGTGTTCATTATCCATCTGGGCATTTTGATTCACTGCATAAATACTAATAGTGAAACTAACTTCTTACCGTCAGCAATCTGGGTTTATACTGTAACTTACTCGTGATCGCTAGTATTGCTAGGATGACAGTTGTCTGAGGAAGGGTGATGAAAGTTATGATGGTTGATCAATAGTTCACAGTCTTTGTTTATCATGAGTTATGGTGCTGTGTGGAAACAACTGGCTGTCTAGTTTCTCAATTATATTCTGCGTTCATGTGTGGAATTCTACGTAGTTTTACCAATTTGTGTGTGACAAATTGACTGACTTAAATGCAGGTTCTCAGCAATCCAGAGAGGACACCTATCCATACCTTTTTTTGCAATTATGATTTGAGTGACATGCCAACTGGTACCAAGGTAGGATTGGGTGAATATATCACATTCAAAGTTCTATTAGCATGCAACCATGGATTTGCATGTCATAATCCTCATCTTGCTTTTTTTCTTTCATATTAGTTAGAGAAATAATAATGAAAATCATTCATGCACTCTCACTCAACGGCTCAAGCTTTTAGGAGAGTTGTTTCATGACATGGTATGCAAGTCTCTATGACCAAATGGTCTATAGTTCAATCCTTTCCTCCCCCATTCTTCTGATAAAAATTGAACTTCAGCACTAGATAAGACAGTTGTGCATGCTTTAAGCCCGAATCACTCATGTAAGAGATTATGTTAAGCTTTTGGGAGAGTTGGTTCATTACAGTGTTAATTGAAAATTTTAAGCTGAACATATTAAAAAAGTTGCATTATATATTTAGCTTTGAATATAGATGTAAGATACCAAATGTGTAATCTTGTCTTCATATATCGTTCACATCATAAAAATACTTTTATATGGAAACAGAGATGTAAATGATATAATATACTATTGGAGCAAATTAGGTAATAGTGAACCTATTCATAATGAAAACAGAGCAAATTAGGGTACAATCCGAGTTTAAGGGAGTACAATGGCCAATTGGAGCAACTTGGTGTAACTAGACTACAATATACCTTGGCCTCAATATTAAAGGCCAAGACTGGTGTGATCTGTGTTCGAACAGCTGTTAGTTAAGGATTTCTTTGATATATAATAGAATATAATTGCATAAATTTTTGTTAGTGCATCTGCCTATGTTGAATAGAGATGAGCAAGTTCTTATATCAACTATAAGATTTGGTAAATTAAATTGTACCTGGCCTTACCATGCCTTGAATGGTCAGTCTGCAAAACCTTTTGGGCTAAGCACTGAAACCTGCTTTTGTTAAATTAATCTGAAACTGTATGTTTTATTTAAATATGAATAATCTTCACTTGTTATTTCTTCCCCTTGCTATACACTGTTTTAGTGTTTTATACCAATTTTTTTTACCAATTCCATGTTTAATGAGCTTTTCTTGTATTCCTCTAAAGTAGACATTCTTGCGGCAAAAGGTCACTTTAACTGCGTCTAGATCAAAGTCTATGATGGGTAAGGAAAGCCAAACAGATTCTGACACCAGAGCTGATGCCAAGTCTTCGTTGATCTCAGTCACCAGTCACAGAGATAAAGATCTTCTCACCTCAAAATGTGGAGAGTTTGATAGTTTTACATGTTCAAAAGCTGGTAAGGAAGAAAACTTTAGTTCAATAGCATGCCTCATTAATCAAGACAAATTTTTACATGGTTCTTCCAAGATCATTGACAACGCTATTAACACAGGCATTTTGCTTTATGCTCTTCACCTTCGCTTTATGTGCCCCTTGCCTAAGAGACGTTCAAGGTCTGTTCATAAGTGCAAATCTGGCCCTGTCTCTGCTGATATGAGAAATATTGTGGACATTGAACAAGAAAGAAGCTTCTACTTGTATGATGATATGAGGGTAGTGTTTCCTCAACGTCATTCAGATTCTGATGAGGGCAAGGTATGTAAATATATATATATGTGAAGTGGTTTTAATGCATTCTTGCACTAATAGCTTAGGAAATATGTGGCTCATGGTATATTTCATGTCCTTAGAAATCATTCTTGGGTAACCATGAGCATAGTTACTAAATGCAGACCGGACTGAACCCATCAATTCAAACTGTGATATTAATAAAACGGAGGGTGACTTGGCTTGACTCAGCTGGGTTTCACCATATACTGGTGATTATTGTGGACAAGTTGACTTGAAAAAAAATTCTATCTGGTCATATTCCTATTAATAAGAAGAACTTGAAATGACATCATTTGCCTAAAACCTAAAAGATAAGGAAAATAATTAAATGACATAAAAAAAAGTGATTCAACTAGTAATTGAACCTCTGATCTTTTAAATCTCTATATGTGTGTGGTTCAAGTAGTGATTCATTCATTGAATGAGTAGCTTAATAGCTTGACTGAGTCGATGGTTGGATGGTGTTTTACAACTCTAATAATGAGACTGTACCAATCTGAACGAGTGGTTAAATACTTGCTTCAATCTTGCAAGTTATTTTGCTTTGTGTTTCTGTCTATCAGGACTACACAAAGCACTGATAGTTAGGTATCTTCACTAATGAATGTTCAGTTAACAGTCTGTCTTGAGCTAAATAAATGATGTTAATCTTCTTGAAGAACATTGCACTTTTACTTTAATATGATTTCAAATCTAGTTCTAGAAGCATCACTTATGGAAAATTTGCCACTTTCTGGTTCCCTATTTCTCATGTTCTTATCTTTTCTAATGATTATTTTATCATGTCGCAGTTACATGTGGAATATCATTTCCCTTCAAATCCAAAATACTTCGACATCAGCTGCTGAAATGCCGCTGTCTCTCAGTGATTTTTGTATATATAGTTGTAAATGTTGTACGTATACAATTCATTTCTTTCAATTCTGGGGTGATTTGCCTCCATGTAACTAATAATTTGTAAATTTGGATTGTAGATGTTCATATTTGATTCATAGCACTTGCTTTGACCCTTTACGAGTGTGCTTATGCTCTCCTACTACTGTCCATCAGATGGCACAAAAGAGGCCTGAGGTGCCGTGGCCAAAACAGAAATACCATTATGCTTATACCGGAAGAGTGTGACAAATGAGAAGAGCTAATATGGAAAAAGAGTAAATAATCACATTAATCTATGAATTCAAGGAAATTAAAAAAAAAATCCTTGAAAGGATAAATCGACAATCACATAAATCCAAAATTAAAAAAATCGTGTGACTAAGGGTTAATATTAACATATTTATGGATTAAAATAGCAGTAAATAATTAAATTTAGGGATTTATTTAATATCCTAGGGACATATTTAATGTTTTATTAGTTTCAGAAATAATACTTTTAGGGACTAAGGACTAAGGTGGTTGTTTATGTAAAAATTCTTAAGGGGTTTCCTAGACTATCAATGATAGGAAACAACAGAATCTTGAAACCTATGGTTCTCACAAACAATCAATAAACAGCAATAGATAATGATGTGTACCTTTCTCCATAGGAAGACTTGTACCTTTCTCCGTAGGAACTTCTCTCTGGTGCACTTTGATTTCCTTGAAAGATGAGAGAAATAAGATTTCACTTCCTTTGACATTTCTTTTCTGCCTCTCTCCGTTAGTGATGGCTATGAGTGAGAGAGAACACTTTTCTGGTCAGGAAGGGGACCTTGTTTCACGTTAGTGGGTATTAAGCCCCTTTTATAACCACTACTCCCATCAAGTAGCAGTCAACCCTAGAAACTTCTCCTATTAAGCCCAATTACAATTTAGTCCTTAATCGTTAATTATTTACTTATTAGTCCCTACATAAGTCATATGCCTCTCACATGAGACATAAATTCTAACATTCTCCCACTTGGCTCATGTGACATTAATAAACATTATGGACTAAATAAATAAATAGATTAACTAACATAATGCGCATTAAAATTGACTAAATTGTTCTATACATTGGGTACATCATAATTTCATGATTAAGAATAGGAACCAATTTGAGTCATGGCGGTTGTACATCATCTAATCGACATAGTCCCTTCCATGTACTACAAATTAGTCTTCTCCTTAATGTGACCATTAGTTAGGAGTACATAATTGGTCCAACATAATGTCTTCTTTCAAGACAAAACCTGTTAACATTACTCTAACACAAACATGCATGCAAACATAGAGAACAAGTAATCAGAAACATATCATAATAGAGCTCAGAGTGTCAGCAAAATTACATAAGGTAAATTACACTTAATGATCATCAATAACAATAATGCCCATACTTTCAACATGTTCTATAATGTCTTGGGCAATAATCCCTTATTCAAAGGGTTAACTATCATAAGGTTTGTGCTAATATGTTCTATTGACACTCTTTGTTTCTGAACTCCTTCCTTCACGACAAAGTACCTCAATTTTATATGTTTAGCACCCTTAGAGTACTTGTCGTTCTTACAAAAAAATATTGTTGCGGAGTTATCACAATACATTTTCAGCGGCCTAGCAATACTGTCGACAATTCCAAGCCCTGAAATAAAGTTCCACAACCAATTAATCTGAACTGTAGCCTCAAAATATACTACAAATTCAACTTTCAGATGCAACAACAACTGATGCATACAAAATAGCTTTCATTTATTTTCGTTCCATATCATTTCTAGGACATTCTGCGAGACTAAATTAGTCTTCCT
Organism: Glycine max; assembly: GCF_000004515.6. Classification (NCBI taxonomy): domain Eukaryota; kingdom Viridiplantae; phylum Streptophyta; class Magnoliopsida; order Fabales; family Fabaceae; genus Glycine; species Glycine max. The sequence continues at coordinate 45,984,724 of NC_016091.4, forward strand.
TCTAAATTAGAATAGGTGATGTTAAATACCTTTCCATCTTGAATCTCTCTAGTACTTTATCGATATATATACTTTCTGAGATAAGTTTGACAATCCTTGTGATCTATTATGGAATATTTCTATCCCTATCACATAGCTTACCTCATCCATATCTTTCACTTCAAAGTTTCTAGAGAGAAATTTCTTAGTCTCATGAAGAAGACCAAGATCGTTAGTTGCAAGCAAGATATCATCAATATACAGAATTAGAAAATAACCTTACTCCCACTGACCTTCAGATACATACACCGATAAACAATATTTTCCTTAAATCTAAAGGAAATAATGGTATCATTAAACCTCAAATACCATTGGCGGGAAGCTTGCTTTAAGATTGTATATTGATTTCTTTAGTATGCACACCATGTGTTCATTTCCTTCAACTGAGAACCCTATTGGTTGGTCCATACAAACATTCTTCTCTAAATCTCCATTAAGAAAGGCAGTTTTCACATCCATCTGATGTAACTCCAAGTCATAATGAGCTACTAATGCCATGATAATCCTGAAAGAATCCTTTCGTGAGACCAGTAAAATGTCTGTTTATAATCAATGTCATCTTTCTGAGTAAATTCCTTAACAACAAGTCTAGCCTTGTAACATTCAAGGTTGCCATGAGAGTCACGTTTAGTCTTGAAGACTCACATACAACCAACTCTCTTACAACCCTTTGGTAATTTTACAAGGTCCTAAACACCATTATTTTCCATGGAATCTATCTTTTCTTTCATGGCATTTAACCACTTCTCAGAACTATCACAACTTACAACTTGTGAAAACAAAACTGGATCATTATCATTAATGCTTAAGTTTGTTTCTGTTTCATGTAGGTATACCACATAATCATTCGAAATAGTTGGTTTCCTTTTCTCTTTGAGACCTTCTTAATGCTACTTCTTGTGGTTCCTCCATAATAGGTTCATTATGCATCATGGGTTCATTATTGTGTTGCTCCTCTTCATTAATTTTGTAGCAATAACTGAAGGAGCAATCACCTTACTGTTAGAGGCATAAGCTAAAAGGACTTACACTCTAACTTCTTTAATTTCCATTTCTCGTGGAACTGTACTCCCACTGATTTCATCATTTCTAATGAACCTTGCATTTCCAGATTTGATAATTCTCATACTATGATTAGAACAATAAAACATATACCCTTTTAACTTTTCTGGATAACCAATGAAATATTCACTGATTGTTCTTGCATCCAATTTTCTTTCTTGCGGATTATAAATCCTTATTTCTGTCTGGCAACCCTAAACATGCAGATGCCTTATACTAGGTATCCTATTTGTCCACAGTTCAAAAGGTGTCTTTGGAACTACCTCACTAGGAATCCTGTTCAACAACTACATGGCAGTTTTCAAGGTATACATCCACAAGGATACGGATAAAGTCTAATTGATTAACATACTCCTAACCATATCCATTAAAGTTCTATTCCGCCTTTCTGATACACCATTTTGTTGTGGTGTACCGGGAATTGTGTATTGCACACAAATGCACGTTTCTGAACAAGCTTAGCAAATGGACCTGGGTGTTGCCCAATTTCATCATATCTTCCGTAATACTCATCACCTCTATCATATCTAATAATTTTCACACTTATGTCTAATTGCCCTTTTACTTCATTGTAGTAAATTTCTAAGGCATCCATTGCCTAAGAAATCTCGGGCAGTAAGTAGACATAACTGTAACGTGAATCATCATCAAAAATGGTGATAAAGTATCATTCCTTTCCGAAAGAACTAACATCAAAAGGTCTACAAATATCAGTATGCACAATTTCAAGAAGTTGAGTGCTTCTTGCAGCTCCTTTCTTTGTATGTTTTGTTTGTTTTCCTTTAATACAATCCACACAAATATTTAGATCCGTAAAATCTAGATAAGGAAGAATTTCATTTTTTATTAATCTTTCCATCCTTTCTCTAGAAATGTGACCTAAACGTTTATGCCACAAGAAAGCAGATTGTTCATTCACTAAACTATGTTTAGTGCCAACATTATGATGCAGAGTTAAAACAGTTTCAGCATACAAACTGTTTATTTCCAATTTATATAAACCATCACAAGAATACCAGTACCAATGAGATGATTATGCTTAAATAAATTGAAACATTCATTACCAAATTAAAAGAGTATCCAATAACATCAAGTTTAGATAATGAAACTAAATTACTAGATAAACTAGGTACATAAAGAGTTTTCAGTAAATCTAAATGATGTCCAGTGTCGAGTTTTACGCAATAAGTATCGACTGCTTACACTGAAGTTTCACTTTATTCCCCATGAAAATGAACTTCTCATTTGAGCTTATGGTTTGGATTGTAAGGAATCTCTGCATAATGTTAGAAACATGAGTCATACATCCAGAATTAACCCATCATGTATCATGGAAAACTTTAGTTAAGTTTGATTCAAAACATACACGAGCATTAAGCTCACTTTTCTTTTCGAACCAAGACTTGCACTTTAGGTAATCCTTCTGGAAATGTTCGGATTTCCTACAAAATTAACAATTATTTCCCTTTGATACCTTCCTTTGGATTTGCAAAGAGTCGTTATTGTTCTTTAATGACCATTTGCCTTTATCATGCTTCTTCATAAATTTCTTTTCAAGCTCCTTGATTTCCTTGGTGGCTTACATAATGAACTGAGTGACTTCCTTGATTCTTAAGCCTTAATTTTTTCCTGAACTAACATACTGTGCAATCCATGCACATTCCATTTATCTTTCATGGTATTATAGTTCATTTAGAACGGGCCAAACTCAGACGGTAATGAGTTTAGAACAAACTGAACAAGAAAGTTCTCATTCACAGCCATTATATTCCCAAGGTCTTAAGTCTTGCTGCAATGTTTGTCATCTCAATGACATGTTCATACATAGTACGTGAACCATCAAACTTCATGGTGGTCAATGTACTCATTAATGTCCCAGCAACAGACTTATCAGCTGTTTGAGAGCACTCTCCCACTAATCACATAAACTTTTTAGCACTTTCGATTTTAGGGAGAGTTGTCTTAATACTGTTTGCAACAGTCATTCTCATCAACATTAGGCTGAGTCTGTTAGATCTTTCCCAAGTTTTATAATGGACTTTCTCTTCATTGCTACTAGCATCAATAAAAGTAACAAACTTCTCTTCCAACATAGCAAGATCATGATCCAAAACACTAAGGTGAAATTGGACTTGCTCATTTCATTCAGAGAAGTTAAGCCCATTAAAATTGGCTCAGATGATACATAAGAATCCAATGAATTCAAAACATGTATTACATAATAAAGTTTACATAAGTGTTTTGAGACATAAAATACATGTCATACATATGATTCATTCAGATAACGGTTAATGTATATTGATGTTCTCCTTTGGGTGATACACCAACACACAACATACAAACATAATGATGCTAATAAAATTTTAACATTATTTGACAATTAAATATGCACCAATTAGTAATATCTATTTCCTTTGGGCATATAAATAAAACTAATGATACACACAAATTGCCTACAATTATATTCATTAATTATAAGAACAACTAATCAACCTTTGGACGATCCATAAATGCCTTATAACAATGAATTTCAATTACCCATAAACCAATAATCATATAATTTAGCATCCATTATTCTATGAGTAATTGGAATAATCATTAAGTTGGAATTAAATAACCTTACAAATTTGGTCACTTTTGTGACTAACAAATTCAACATACATTTAATTTCAACCAAGTATAATTGAAATAATCATTAATTTGGAATTAAATAACCTTACAAATTTGGCCACTTTGGTGACTAACAAATTCAATATACATTTAATTCCAATCAAATATGTATGGTCTGCACATACTTATTGTTATTAACAATTCATAGCCATTCTATTAATTTCATTCCAGGCCATAAAATAATATTTGCATTTATTTTTGTTTTTACATTCAAACACGTTCAAGCAAATATGTAGCATATACATATATTTACTGCTACCAATAATTGCAAAACATTCACATTAATTTAATTACAGAATATAAACTTTCAATCCTTTAATCACCTTCAACAATAATTTTTTTTTTAAAAAAAAAGGATCAAGTGGGATTGGAAATAGCAAACATAAGGTTGCAAATAGCAATTTCCAAAATTTCATATTCTTCCCTACAACAAACGTACCTGCGTAACTTTTCAAAATTGGAATTGAATCTTTACGTTAATGACACGCTTCCTTTCTTTCACCATTAGAAGTAAAAACTTTTTCCAAATTTAATATATACATGTCGTGTAGCTTTCTCTCCGATAATCATAAGTTTTCAAATAATCTTTGTCCAAAAATTGGTATTCAACAATAACAAAATATTGCCAATAAAACAATACATGCAGCGGAAAATAAAATTCCTAAATTTCATAATTAGGATTTATGCATAATTGGAAGAAATTAAATTATCCCTAAATTTCATAATTAGGGTTCATACATAATTGAGAGAAATTAAATTATCCCTAAATTTCATAATTAGGGTTCATACATAATTGAGAGAAATTAAATCATTCTTGGAGAATCATAAATTTCATAACACATGCTCTGATACCACATGTAAAAATTCTTAAGGGGTTTCCTAGACTATCAATGATAGGAAACAACAAGATCTTGAAACCTATGGTTCTCACAAACAATCAATAAACAACAATAGATAATGATGTGTACCTTTCTCCATAGGAAGACTTGTACCTTTCTCCGTAGGAACTTCTCTCCGGTGCACTTTGATTTCCTTGAAAGATGAGAGAAATAAGATTTCACTTCCTTTGGCCTTTCTTTTCTGCCTCTCTCCGTTAGTGATGGCTATGAGTGAGAGAGAACACTTTTCTAGTCAGGAAGGGGACCTTGTTTCACGTTAGTGGGTATTAAGCCCCTTTTATAACCACTACTCCCATCAAGTAGCAGTCAACCCTAGAAACTTCTCCTATTAAGCCCAATTACAATTTAGTCCTTAATCGTTAATTATTTACTTATTAGTCCCTACATAAGTCATATGCCTCTCACATGAGACATAAATTCTAACAGTTTATTCATTGAAACAACTATTTTGAACAGCGTAGGGCTGGTTAATTTTCTCCTCACGGCATTTCTTTTCATTTACCTTCTCTGTTCCAAACCCCTCTCTATTCAATATAAGCATGAAGACGCATGGTTTTGTCAAATTAATCCAAAGGCAAAAGAGTGCTAGAGTAGAAACCCCCATGTGAGAAAGAGGAACTACTTGTAACCTTGTTAGCGACTTCATCATAGAGAGCCCACTCATACATTCTTCTCTAAGCTGCATTGAGCTTGAAAAGTAAGACAAGTATAGGTATTAGGGCATACAGAGTACAATATAGGCTAAACACAGGGAATGGAGGTTTTTAGAGCAATATGTTAGGGCAAATGAATGAACCACTTCTATTGTTTTCAAACTTAGTTCAACTCTAATATTTATTTGGTAGTCAAAATAAGAAAGGTGAGATAGGACAAGTTATCTTATTTTACTTTATTGTTTTGCCAAGTCAATAGGACTGAATAAACTTATCCAGTTTACTTATTTTATCCTATTTGTTATTTTAATAATTATCCTATTTTATTTATTATTTAATAAACTAATTCATCATTTGATAATTATATTATGAAATGAACAAATGTATATGTCATTTTATATAATTTATTTTACTTCACCTTACCTTTTTATACAATTAAAGAAAAAAAATCAATTCTTTTTTTCTTGATTTATTATCTTTATTTAAACAAAATAAAGAGAAAAATGTATCTTCAATTTCTTATTTTATTTCTTTATTACAAAATATTTTTTGTTGAGGAAAATAAGAAGAAGGGGACGAAAAAGACATTAAGGAAATTATTAAATTAAATCTTAGACTTAATAATATTTTTGAAACTTTAATTTAGTTTTTAACTGAATGGTGTCATGTGATCGATGTAGCCGACCTCACCTAGTGGGATAAGATATTGTTATTGTTGTTGTATTACAAAAAATTCTTTTTCTTCTTTGTCTTCTCATCCAAACCAATAAATTGAATAGTATAAAAGAATCTGACTTCAGTAGTTCCCATTCCCCCAAGATAATGAGCTGAGTGAGGATTCTACAACATGAAAAAATTAGCTATTCAAGTGGGTTGAAAAGTTGAAATTGAAGTTCAACTTAAATTTTTATATCAACTTATTATAAATGGCAAAGTTTTCTTCTTCAAAAATGCTTATCTTATCCCCCCAAAATGCATATAGTTTTCGACTAATAATAATTACTTGGAGCTAGAGATCATATACTAGTCCCATTATTTTAAAAACAAGTTGAAGTACAAGTGTGAGGTAAAGTCTCACATCGACCAAGAATGAAAAAAATGAGCATCATATAAGTGAAGGAAAGACCCATAAAAATAAGCCTTAAGATTTTGGGTTAAGGTATAATATTGAGTTCACTTATGTAATTTGCTCATGACTCTCAGGTGTTAACCCTCGTTTGTTTTACATTTGAACTTTAAGTTTTTGGGTTAAGGTAGGATGTCGAGTTCACTTATATAATTTATGACTAGTTGATATAGATCTCCCTAGTATTTACCTGTCACGACCCACTCTTGGGACATGACCGGCGCACAGACTATAAATTCCTTAGTCTGGTCAGTCTATCCTATACAACATAACCTGTAAAGACACACCATATATATATATATATATCTAGACAAATCCATATGCTGGTATCTCATCTCATCCATTTAATAACAAAGTGGATTATAATTACTAATCACCAAGTGTCTCAAAACATCATCATAGCAACAAGAGAGAATCATTTACATCTCAAAATACAAGAATTCTCTCTAAATCTCTTACTACCCTAACCCCTATAGCTGCATTATACTGGAGTTACAACCAAAATATCCATCAGACACAATGGGGACCTACCAAAAAGATAATCAAGTTCCTGGGTGTGTCAGCAAATCCCAGGAAATCGGTTACTCCACTACTGGATATCTGAGAAAAAAAATAACATAAAGGTGGTAAGTCACAAGGACTTAGTGAGAGCATAATATACTAAGCAAACATGAAAGAGAGCACCATTTAACATGAATCCTTCCATTTCAAAAGATATTAAAATGACATTTCAATAAATAATGAACGAAAGATACACTTGCTTTTAGAAATCCATGTACGCAAATAATATACATTTCAGAATTTCTCATAATCTGGTATTCAAAATAATTACTTTAAAAATCAAGCATTTATTCTACTATGTGCACATAGACCACATTATCTCTTCGTTGTGGTGAACGGTAATTATATAACTACGACATTTAGCTCGTAGGTTGCATTATCTCTTCGTTGCAGCAAACAGAGCATATAAATATACTATGAGAATTCAACTCATAGACTACATTATCTCTTCGTTGTAGCAAACGGAAATATCATTGTACTATGAGAATTCAACTCATAGGCTACATTATCTCTTCGTTGTAGCAAACGGCATATATCATTATACTACGAGAATTCAACTCATAGGCTACATTATCTCTTCGTTGTAGCAAACGGCATATATCATTATACTATGAGAATTCAACTCATAGGCTACATTATCTCTTCGTTGTAGCAAACGACATATATCATTATATTATGAGAATTCAACTCATAAGCTACATTATCTCTTCGTTGTAGCAAACGACATATATCATTATACTATGAGAAATTATCTCATAGGCTACATTATTTCTTCGTTATAGCAAACGACATATATCATTCATGAACTCAACATAAATAAAATTAAACAAACAGTTCAACATTCATCCTTATACATTATCAAGATCTCAAAATAAATTTCAAAGCTTACCAAAAACATATATGTTCGAAAGTATACTTGTTTCTCCATAGATGAACTTTAAGAAAATCGCTAAGTATATTAGCTACTCACCTAAATAACACAATCACTGACTTCTACCGTTGTTAGGAAGGTCAACCATTGTATTTTCCACAGAACCTTAAAGAGATCAAATAGGAAAAACCTAGGAAACGCGTAGCATTTTCCCCTTTTTCCTGTCACCTCCTCGTGCTTGGAAAAACCCAAAGATGTAAAAAGCTTGAAATTTTCAAAACCATGGGAGGAGATGAGCGAAAGGTTGAAGGATTAAATCTTTGGGGAAAAAGGGATAGGGTTAGAGAGGTGTGGCTGCTGCAAGAAGAAAAAGAAAAGAAGTTTTCGGAAATGGGGAAACTCTCCAGAGTTTAAAAAAAACTGCAAGAGAATGAGTTTTGTTATATTATATTATTACTTTTTCTTTTCTCTTTCCTTTTTATTTAATCGATGTGTTTCATTACCTTTCTTGGATTTTTCCAACAAAAAATATATTTAATTTTAGTATAATCCTCAATTTGCCTACATTCAATTGAACTTTAGATTTAACATATTTATTTAAAGTATCATCAAGAAATGATTTAATTAATTAAAATGTAAGAAATAAAATAAATAAATGTTGGCAAAATTGAGAATTGAACTAAAGTTGTATTTTTTTTTAAAAAAAAAGATAAAATAAAAGAACTCAATATTTCTATTTTAAAATGAGAAGACTAAAATTACAAATTTGAAAAAAAAAAGAGGAGACCAAATTGAATTTAAGCCTAAAAATTATTGCGGAAATAAATTTTTAAGGTGATTAAAATATAGATTAATGAGTAATGATTAATCAACTTGTCATATATGACAACTTATAATTACATGATACTCCTTAAATCCTTATTTTTTTCAACATTTATTTATTTTAAAAACCCTTTTATTAATCCTTAATTTTGTAAAACGTTGTTTATTTTTACTTTATTTTTTTTATCTCCATGTTACACTAAAATGAATGGCATTTTACAAAATCAAATATTTACGGAGGATTTTTAAAATCTTAAGAATTAAAATGTCTTTCTTACCTATATTCTTTCTTAGACTGAGGTCATCTCCTCTTCCTCAAATTTCAATCCAACAAAAAACAAAAAGGAGGAAAAATTCATTTTACAGCCTCAAATTGTAATCAATGCATGCACATTGCACACAAAGTCAGTAACGTCACCTAACTGCGCGAGTAACGAGAATTGAAGGGAGCAGTGAGGCACTATCTATTTGCTTCTATTGGTTGCTGTGCGGTATTAACTGTAATCCTGTGAACTTACCAAACTAAGCTAGCAGACATGTCTCTTTCAACCGAGGGCAAATAAGAGAGCAATCATTATTTGCTTCCCACATGATTTTAGTAGTAGTACTTGTTTTTGCAGCCTGGAAAGTTGAATCTACCTTTTATGAGATCTCCCTTGCTTACACCTTTTAAAGAGATCAATTTATGAAACTCTGAATTATATTGGTAGAAACCAGGATATGTCAATACTATCCCACATGGAGTTAATCACATATCGAGACTCACTTAGTTGAGTCACTATAATGCTTGTTTGATTTTATATTTGGAGAATTAATTTTAGATATATTTTATATGTTTAATTTTATGTTAAAAAAGAGTTTAAGGTTAAAACAGTTTTAAGTAACTTCTGTATTAGATTTAAAATTTTGTAATTAATTTTACTCTAACTTAATTTTATAATAAAAATATTCAAATGTTCACATAATTTAAAAATCAAGTATCCAAAATCAAATCAATTTTATCAACGGTTAATTTAAACACGCACAATGTATAAGCTTAAATCAATTTTATCAGATTATAGTTACTTAACTAATCTCTAAACACTAAAGGATCTCTTTAAAAAATGATTATCCACCAAACAAAATTTTAATGTTTTAAAAAGTCGAACTCACTTATTGCTGCAAGTCTAAATTTTAAAAGTGTTCCAAGTTTTCTGGTCGTTTTGGTGACGTGGCAGCAATTTCGGACTTTCCTCACCTATGAGAATGACCCAACCCCTTTATTCATCACTTCTTTCTTCAAGTTGAAGGTGAATGCATTGTGAACACCGGGCATAGACAAAGCAAAACTTGGGCTGTACCGATACTGAGATCAAGGTTTTTTATTATTTCATCTGGGTCATACAGTTGGCACGCATGGAAACTGTAATTCTAGGGAAGTGTACATTTTCAGCTAGGATGCAACTTTTATAGTATAGTATATTAAGAAGTGTCCACGGAATTTGAAGATTCCCCCACATATAGCTGTCACCATATACTCGTATTTTATACCAAATTGGATTTGTTATGAAAATGACAACGCAGCAAGGAAAATGCAGTTCGTTGATTCTCACTAGCAGGGGTCTTCCACAGATAATTGATTAAAGACTAAGGACAAGCCCAAGAGTGTAGAGGCTGAGGGAAGAGATTAAGGTAGGGTCCTAATTTGTTAACAAAATAGACAACAAGACTGCTGTTTAGGGCAATCCCATAGACCATATGCACATGGTCAACAACAAGTGCACATGGGTTTCACAGACCATCATGTCACCGTCCACCAAAAAGACATTGTGGAAATTCCCACAGTATCCAACCCTCACCAATAATCTAATCAAACACTATTCGGGCAAAGATAGCCAAAATAATGAACAGGTATGATTTAGACATCTATGGAAAGTAAATAATGATGAAGTAGCCCGAGAAAGCAACGTCCAAGATAGCCAAAATACGAAATTTATAAGGATAAAGGATCTGTCACACACGTAAAAGTACAAAGGGCACCTTATATCAATGATGATCCGAGTCCTGGGATTTCCATGAACATGTTACACGCCCGTGTGAAATCATTTATGATTGTGGAAAGGTAAATAAATAAATTAGCCAAGTTTTGCCAACTCATCTTGTTCATATAAAATCAGGTGTTGGATGATTCACATTGGTGTTGCTCCGGAAAGCATTATTAATGTGCAAAAGTCACAGCTGCTGCCGACAGCATATTACAGAATCAATCCTACGATCGATAACAAGATCAAATCTTCACCAATTCTATGTTTGGATTAGTGGTAAAAGATGAAAGGTAAAAAAAAAATAGAAATATACTATTTCTCAATGAAACTATTATCTTATTTCATTTAATACCTCAGATTTTCTTTTCTTTAATGTAGTAATTGGAGATTATTGTAATTAAAACTTTTGACTTCATGGTAGAATTCATATATTCTCACAAACTTTTGACAGGTTATGGAACTAATATTCAATCCAATATTAATTATACATAAAATTTCTCACCCCTTGTTATGGACGTATTTTGCAGAAAAACAAAATCTCTCCCCACAAATTCAGTATGTATTACCAAATGAGCCGCAAAAATGAGTTATTTAGTAATATGAAATTGAGTCAATTAATCAATTTATCATTTCACTTGTCAGAAAAAGGAAAGGAAAAAACTTCAATCTTTTTCATCATAAAATATATACAAATAACAATGATACTTGAAAATCACATTTCAATCTGAACATACTCAACCTCATTGATTACAAGTAAAAAGCATTGTATGCAAAGTAGTATTTCAGCAATCAACTATGTACTATCCCTATGCTATATGCAACCAAACTTAGCTAAGTGGATAGGTTGTACTCTACCACTGATCGCAAAATCATGTACTTTTATGTCATTGTTCCTAAACATAAACACAAGTCCTCAGATAAAATTATTAGGAAAAAAACGTACTACCTCTCTACATACAAGCATCAATTATTAATAAATAATTACAAGGGAAAAAGAAGAAGAAAAAGAAACCTGAACACGCCTATCATGCATACAGATCAATGTAATGAATAATCATGGCTTTCATGTTACAGAAATTCAAGATCACCTCTAGGGTCTAGCAAAAACACCCCAAATCTTACCACGCCCGAGGCTCTCCAAGAATTTCTTCGACCCGGGAACATCCATCTCAACAAGCTTCTGCGTATATACACAGGCTCCAGCAGCCACCATTTGCTTCCTGCAACTCTTGGAATGAACAAGCAAAGCGAGCAACGAAACAGGGTACTTCTTATCCAACCCCTGCAACGAAGGGTTCAAGAGATGAACTGCACTCACAACCCCTCTTTCGTCCTTGCGGAAAACCCTCCGATTCGCCGGGTGCATCAGCAGCACCGACAATGCCATTGCAGAAGCTTCTTTTTCCTCCACACCCTTCCCATCTAACATTTTAATCAAACCTAAAACGCACCCCAATTCCCCCATCTCCTTCCTCGCCCTCCCACTGTTCAATCCCAACGCGTAAACCGCCCTCGCCGCCGCAATCCGAACCGCCAAAACCTCACGATTCAGCACCCCAACAAGCCTCTGAACAAAACCTTCACCAACAAGAACTTCACCAATTGGACCACTTTCAGCCAAATGTCTCAACATTACAACCGCAACTTCAAGACTCTGAATTTGAGTCCCTGAATCCCAGTAATTCTTCAAACACTCAACACCACCTTCTTTCACCACCGTAATCCTCAAATTCGACAAACCCTCGGTCTCCTCCGACGAAGAATCCGAATTAATCAAATTAGACAAACACCCTACCGCGTTTTCACGCGCCACCGCGGTTCCGGAGGAGGCCAACGCAATCAGAACCACCACCGCGTTCTCCTCAACAAAATTATCTCTAATTTCCTCAAACGCGGCGAGGTTGCGCAGCACGGCGGCGGCAGAAGCCTGTGCACCAGGGGTGCCAGCCTGGCAAATCTCCAAAAGCGACGAGATTCCGCCGCGAGAGCCAATCGCCCTAGCGTTCTCCTTCGTCAAACTCAGCGCCCGAAGCGCAATGCATGCTTTCTCAATAGCGAACCCGCTTCCGGAATCTAAAACCCTAAGCAAGTGGTTGAGAAGGAGCAAGCCCTCCGCGAGAAGCACGCTCTTCGCGCTTTCCACGGTGGAGACTTTTGAGATGGCAGCGACGGTTTTCTCTTTTGTGTCGGAGGGGGGGGAATCGAGTAGGCGCACGAGCACGGGAACGACTCCCTGGGCCACCGCGATGGTCACGTTTTTGTCGTCTTCTTGGAGAAGGCCCAGTAAGGAGTCCATGGCGGAGGCTTTGGACTCGGGCGACCCGATTTGAAGACGGGTTATTAGGTTACGTGATTCGGAGCGGATGGCTTCGCGTTTCGATGAAACGGAAACGGAAACGGAAACGGCGTCGTTTTCGAGGAGGAGGCCGCTGCGGAAGAGAATGTCGCAGTCGCTGACGTGGCGGTCGAGGGTGGCGAGGAGGGAGTCGAGGTCGCTTTGGGTTTTGAGTTTTCCGTTTGGGAGGGTTTGGGGTTGGCATGAGCGGGAGAGCGAAACGGCGTCGTTTAGGGTTTTGAAGATTGAGTGGAGGAGGTGGAGGGAGAGGGGGTTTGTGGTGGAGGCGTTGGGGAACTCGGCGGAGAAATCGGTGAGGTGGGTTTGGAGTTGGGTGAGTTTGACTCGGGCGAGTGACCATTTCCCTTTGAAGTTTCTCACGCTTGGGAGCTCCGAGTCCAGAAAGGTACTCAGAAGCTCAAGGGAATCGCTGATAGCATCTGTTTCTGTTGAATCTTTCATCTTTGATTTTTCGTTGTGGGAGAGAAAAGAGAGTCTTTTGTTCATAATCACTTTGGAGAGAAGAGTAATGTCAAGGATTGGGAGCGTGGACTACACTCGCGAGTTGGGGCATTTGGGGTGGCTTTCATTCCCGCCACGCTTCTCTTTGTTTATAGTTAGTCCTCACTTTACACTGTGCCCGCGGTTTTATGTTGTACAGCTCTTCCATGCTAGTTGGTACTTTAGTTTTGCTTTTCATTCACAAACAAGTAATTGGTAGAAAGAAGGTTTGTTTTTGTTTGGCTAATCAAATATATTCAGAAGTGAAATATGCATCGTGAGCTGTGTTTGATTGCATTTTTTTAAAGAATAAAATAACACAACTTAGTTTTAAAACTTTGTTAATGTTTTTCTCTGTTTTCAAACCAGAAAAAATAGGAGCGGACTTAACAGTTCTAGTCAATTTGGTACGCGCAATTCGAATTGGTTTACAATTTCAACTTCCGTATTTGGATTACACAGAGAATTAGAATTGAAAATTATACTATTAAAGTTGCATGTATTCATCAGATAAAACGCTTTACGAGTTAGATTCGAATTTTTACATGGGTACTAGCGTCTGAAGCAAATAGATATTTATTTTCCTATCTACGTACGAGGCAGGGTAGGTATAAACATACTCATGCCTTTTTTTTTTTATCGGCACAGATAATAATATATGAATGATAATAAAGGGTATAAGCTATAACCAAGTTAACCACATGACAAGTGATTTGTTGTTTTTTTAATACATCTCATGTTTATATTTAATTAATGGAAATAATTCAATTAAATTATTTTAAATAATTAAAAGATTCAATTAAATCACTTAATATTAGAGGATTTAATTGAAAATTAAAAATAAATCTATGCACCACAAGCTTAAGATGCATTCACTCGGTGTAATTGCCCACTGGTTGAAAGAAAATACGCAACTTTTACTCTTCTCATTTAGCCAAGCTCAAGTTGTGAACAAAATTCTCTGCAGCAGTAACTGTGAATCAAACACTCCCTGTTGAAAAATGCATTCATTTCTAAGTTTCCAAATGTTCCAAACAATTGCTATCCAAGCCACCCTCCATAAATCTTGCTCCGATTTTGCTTTGAGTAGATGAATGTGTTGCCAATAATGTTCTTCCGGTGAATTTGCTAGAACCGTTGACACATGAATCCATGAATAGCATGTTTTCCATATATCCATCATTTGGCCACAAGAAAAGAAGCAATGATGAGATATGGATTCTTCACCGCCTCTACAAAAAATGCATCTCTCTCCATCACATCCCTCCACACTAAGAATAACGCCTTTGGTTGTGCCTTCACCCCCCACAAATTCTTCCACACATCCGTAGGTTCATTAGGTTGTGATCCCACTGTATCCATATGCAAAGCTTGATATGCCACCTTAACATTGAAGCTACCCGTGGAATCCAACTCCCACCTCCATTGATCCTCACGATCACCGTTAACTGTAACGATTGCTAAGCCTTGATGAAGTTCCACAACTTGAGACTTCTCCCACTCAAACAACCTCCTCCATTCTAAACTCAACTCCCATCCACCTACCCGCCATACACGCCCACGTTTTTTATAAGCTCATATGGTTGATAAACATACTCATAACTCATACTAATATATACCCGTTGAGTGAAATTACTAATATATTTAGGTCTTAAAATGATACTAATTAGTTAAGTTTAGTGCCTTAACTAACATCTCAAAGACTTATTTAACATACTTTTAGTTTCAAGACTATGCTGATAATGCCTACCACGTTAAGGAAATAAAGGAGCTATTTACTAAAAAAATTGGTATTATTCAAGCCAATTAGGAAATAAATTTTGAATTTCAATTAAATCAAAAGTGGTAGATATTAATTTAAAATATCCAGTGATTTACCACTAAGGTTTATCTCCAATCAAAAGAAGGTGCATGCATATTGGAAATTGAATTTTTACCACTAAGGTTTAGGTGGTTTAAATGTAAGTTGAAGATTACATTTTACTAGATGAAGATTATTTGAATGAATGCATTGAAAGTTATTTTTGTTTCAACTTCTAAGATAAATTATTTATTATAGTTAATGACAATTTTCATTATAAATAGATAAGAGAATTAGTGAAGAAATAACACATGAAGAGAGAGTGTGTGAGAAGAGAGGTTGTGAAACAAAGTCACATTCTTGAGAGAAAAGTATTTTGGTATAGGAGTGTTATCATTTCTTGTAACTATTGAGTGAGGTACTCGAGTTTGTAGAGTGATATACTATTTAGGATATGTTATAATCTTGTAATCATTTTTGTAATAGAGAAATACTTTTGAAACGGTTTCGAGAGCGTAGGTAAGAGGTGTCGAACTACGTTAAATTCTTGAGTTTGTTAGTATTTTTTCTACAGTATAATTTTTGTTGTGTTCAAGCTCACTATCTTTTCTGGGTGTGGGTAATTTTGTTTGTGAGAGCATTGATTACCCAACAATTTATTTATTCCTAGTGACATAAGCTTTGTATTAGTAATGGAAGAAACCGAGAGAGAAAGAAATGGAGAGGATTTTAACTCATTGGTTATTAATTAGTTAAAATGGCTAACAAACCAATGAATTCTTCCTCAAGTAGTTAGATCAATCAATTTAGTTTTCTTAAGAATGGCTGGAGAACACACACAAAAATAATATTAATATATATTGATACATAAAGAAATCCATCAAACTTCTTATCATTTCAAAGCAACAATATATTGTTCATGTTTATAACATAACAATACAATGGATTCAAGATGAAAATCTTGAAAAATAATCCTTTGTTTCACTTCATTTTCATTTTGGTCCCATTATCCTCAATATTATTCCAAAACATACAAATTATAATACACAATAGTTAATAATATATTGTCCATCATGGAATACAAGATGTTTGTTTTAGCAACACTTTGCTTATGTCATCCATGTTACAAATATACACATGAAACATATGGAGAAAAGCTTATTCTTGTTCATTTTCATCCATGCTTAAATTCTAAGCTATCTTGAAAGGAGGGGATTTGAGAGATGGATTAGCGAAAGGGCCCTCAACTAGTCCCTTAGCTATTAGCCTATACGCTGCTTCAGTAAAATGAGGCCCATCCCAATTTATTTGTTTTGAAGGATCTGAGCAAACTATTGCAGCAGGACTACCACATAATATTTGAAAACTGAGATTGTAAGGTTCACCCTTTCCACAACATGCTCTGAAAGTTTCAGTCTTACCGGAAGAAAAGCCTTCATTTCACAAATTAATGAACATGTTAAGAATAAATGGTTGCAAAATTAGAAATCACATATATAATATCCATCTAATAAAAAAAACTATAAACACAACTCACCATATTGTTGTGGTGCTTGAAATAAACGTTTGGTAGCACCATAGTAATCAAAATATGTTATCTTAACATGTGCGTTGTTTTTTCTTAATGTCTCTATAGCCTTTTTGAGTTGCTCATTGTAGTACTCAATGAAAGTATTGTAAGCTATCAAACACCCAAATTGATCATAGTCTTCTTTCTTTTCGCTATTCACTATTGCCAAAACAGCAGAATTACACCCAATTGGGAAGTTCCCTGGTACCACTAGTTCTACCGCTCCTTCTTCTATTAATTTCTAGAAAATAGAAACAAATATAAAATTCAATTTATAATCAATTATATTTTAAATCAAAATTAACAAAACTAATAAAATTGAAGTTGACATAAATTTGATACAACATACAGAGGTGGTATTGGCAATTGTTTCAACAATTGATGGAACCATTTCTCGAAGTTCTGTAATATTTTTATATGGGATGAGTGCATTGATGTCATTCCCACCAATCTCTCCTACTAGAAACAATGAGTTTTTGAAGTAATTATCGCACTCTATCATAAAAAGGAATAACAATTGTTAGTCATATTGGAAAAAAAATTCAAATATTCAACAAAAATATTATTAAAGGGGTTTTGGTAAAACCTTCTTTGCTTGTACAAAGGGAGGATTTGAGTCCTTTAAACCAATCAAATTGAGCACTCAATGAAAAAGTAGCTTCCTCTATATTGATTCTTTTTTGTACTAAAAAATCCTTATCAAGTGCAGTTGAACCAGCGTATGCAAAATTCACTCCTTTCTTAATGTCTTGTCCTTTGGTGAGATTCAAATAGGCTGGCAACATTGGCATCCCATATGCCTCGGCTACAATTAAAATGATAATAGCTAAGTGTAATAAACAATGTGTGGTTTCTAAGATATAATATTGCATCAAGGAAAATTTATTTAAGATATCCGAAGAGAGAGGGAGAAGAAGGGAGAGAAAATAAAAATACCTATAAAATCTATGATTAGTCGTCCATTTGACATACGTCCAGAAGGATGTTTAAAGTATGTTGAACCATAAGGACTATTGCCAGGCATAGGTGGGTGGTTATGAGCAGCATTTCCAGTATCACTTATAGAGTCACCAAAGTTAAAAATAGCTTCATATGGAAGAGGACTAGCATTTGAAACAACATTTCCAAGAAAACCACAAGAAAAGATTGTGATAAAGAGAATGGAGATCTTCATGATGTTGCTCAAAGCTAGGACAATCAAACTTATGTGTTTGATGTGTGCTTAGAAATGGGAATTGAGTGCTTTATATAGTGTCACACCAACCACCCAATTGTTTTGTTAGATCTCTGCCATCTTAATTTTAGCATGGCTATAAATACTATGGTTCTTAAAAAAGTGAATCATGAGTTGTAAGTTAAGTTCTTTATTTATCCAAAACATGCCCTTAAAACGAGTTTGTTACTCCATGTTATTCGTGTTGACTTTTTCTATATGGAGCTAAATCTCTATAATAAGATTTACACATTGTAACCATAGATTGAAAATATTTTTATATATGCAACGATAAAAAATGTCTTATATTAAAAAGAGGAGAACAAACAATAATAACTATTGAATTGAGATTAAAAATAATATATTGATATTAAAATATCATTGTTGTCATCTTCATTATCGACATCGCTACCAATATCACTAAATTGACAATCATGATAGTGATAGTAATAGTAATGACAACAACAATGATAATAAAAATAATAAATGTGATAGTAAGAATAATAATGATGATAATGACAAGTGCAATAGTACTAAAGGCTAGTAACAATGGTGATAACAAAAGAATCATCCAATTAAACCTAAAATGCAAAATATTCATCAACTAAGTAATCTAATACCACCATGTTTCCTAGGCCAAGATTGAAATTAAAATTATATTTAATTTCTTAATATGACTTACAATATTATTTTTCTTTTAATATATGATAATTATGTGTCTAATACCTAAGTAAATAAAAGCATGATAAAAAAATTTAGTATTATCCTAAATTTTTATATAAATAAAATAATACTTAAAATAAATGCTTTATAAAATCATAAAACGAACGTGGTTGAGGGGCACTATTAGATTATGTTTTAGGGTTCAAAGCTTTTTTTCAAAAAAAATTAATTGTAATTGTATTATTATAGAAAATATTTGTTATAATAATTACTTTAAAATTATATATAAAATAATTTTTATACAAAACAAATTACACTAAAAATTCACAAAACTTTTTTTTTTCTCATATTTTCTTTATTATACATTAAAATACACAACTAAAAAAACACCCTCACTTTACTTAATCTTTTAATTAGATATTTTTAATATTTTTTATTCTCTTTTTTAAACATGTATTTTACACACTATCCTGCTACTAGTTAAAAATAATTCTCTTTTAATGATTGCATCTCAAACTATATATCATTTCTTCATCTTTTTTTTATATACTTGATCTTTTTAATCATCTATTTCTTTCCCTTTAATCTCTTTTATCTCTACCTCTCTATTTAATTCAGTAATTTTTTTTATTTTTTTTACTTTGTTAAAAATAACTTTATATCACCAACAAGTTGCTAATTCAAATGATTTCATTTCCCTTAAATAAGGTCTTAAATTTAAATCTTCTAAAAAAAATATGATTAAAAAAGATTGATCAAAGACAATTGATTAAATTTTAACAGATATTAGTTATCGATAAAATCAGTAAATATTTTATATCAATAATATAATAATAAAAAAGTAATTTTATATCAAATTTAAATTATGTATTGTAAATATAAAATTTAATTTATATATTTTAAAAAAATTATTATAAAATAGTTTATATTTAAAAATATTTATTTATTATAAAATAAATATCTAGCAGGTGAAATACTAGTAGTTGAACATACTATGGTTTGTCTTTAAATTACTAGTTTAAATTTTATGATATTGATCCTACTTTTATCTCAAACGATGTTCTAGAGGATGTATCTTCTACCCTGTTTCATCGCGATGTATAATTGAGATGTGTCCTAGAGTTTCCCTGTTAAAAAAAAAAAAAATAGGAACTGGGAGGTGCAAGAGTGATAGATAGATAGGAAAAATTTTCCATGTCAAGTCTTTGACTCCATTTGTCCTGGAGTTTATAAAATTGGATTTGACTCCCCTGTTCAGTATATTGTATTTTAGGTGATAAAATGTAGTTATAAGTATTAATTTTACAATAAAATACAAATATACAAATGATTTTTAAACTATCATATTATTAACTGGTAATGTTTAATTTAAAAATATAATTATATTTATTTTCTAATAAAGTTTACCCTCTCCATTTTAGAAAAAACATTATTACCGATTCTTGTCTTCACAACTACCAAAACGGCCTGCTTCAATTGAGTTGGGCTGGCTTATGATGACATGAGGAGAAACCGAATTCAATCAAGTTTGGCCATTTTTGAACGCAAAGTTTGAGCAAATCATTAAACAATGACCAAAAAGAAGAAAATAAATTAAACAAAGACCTAAAAAAGTAATGGAAACATATCTTGTCTGTGAGGTAAGAGTAGTTCCTCACTTATAAGTGACAAATTGAGCCCAACTCAAATAATCCCGTAATTAAGGTTGGATTGGGTTCCTAAAGTTTAGGCCCCAAACAAAAATTGAACCTATTTTTTTGGGTAAAGTTTTTTTTGGTAAAGCTTTTAAACCTATTTATTTGATTTATCCTAATAAGTATTTTAATTTTTTTTATAAATTCTATATATTTCTTAAAATTTTGTATGTTAAAATTTTTTATTTATTCTTAATTAGGTCTGATTTAGCATGAGATAAGATTAGACTAACCAACGAATTTGTATCTCAAGCAATCTAGATCGACTTAGTTCAATCCATTTTTCACACATTCTAAGCTCAACAAGCATGAGTCAAGCCATAAGGTTAGACTAACCAATAAACTTGTATCTTAAAAAATTTAAATCAACTTAGTTCAATTCATTTCCATATTCTGAGTCTGACAAACATGAGTCAAGTCGATCCGAAAACTTAAAAACTATATTATTTGCTAGGACTTTTTTAGTGAAGCTTGACTTACTACTTTTTTGTGTGTTTGTGGTTGGTGTTAAGCTTTTTCTTATATATGTTCATAAGTTCTTAAATTAATTATATGTGAATATTTTAAAATTGTACAATATATACTTAATTTATTTTACATGCATACTTTATTAAAGTTGAAAAATATTTCCATGTAGATGATAAGTTTATTTGATTTTCTATTTTTGAATATTTATTTTTATATTACACTATTTATCATAACAATTACACTTTTTTACATTATTTATTCTATTGTTTTTAATATTAATTATACTTCAATATATTTTAATCAGTATACTAATTAGCATAAAATAAAACTAAAATTTATAAATAATATTATAAAAATGTTCATTTATATCATTTGATATTTATCGATTAGCTCAATAGATAATCTTATCACATACTTGTACTTCAATAAGTTAGTAATTTTTAGTTACTATATTAGAGTTGGCAAAAAGAATGACTTGATTCCACTTGGTTTATCGAGGGAAGCATGAAAAATGGTTGGACCAACCCATATTCTTCGTGAATCTCATTTTTTGAAGTCGACCAAACCCGATGGTCCATCTAATTGACCTATATTGATCCATTTTATTTTTATTTTTATTTATTTAAATTTATATAAATTCAAATGAAAAAATAAAATAAAGTTAAAATAGGTCCGATTGAATTTAAACCTATATTTTTTAATTCTAGTCCAACTGGACGAGCTCATTAAATCGGCGAAAATAGGACCAATTCTAATTAAACTAATATTTTTTCAGTCCAACTTGATTGACCTGATCCAACAGAAGAACACACCCATCCAATCCATTTGCCAGCTCAAGTTGTTAATCTATTTGCCATCAATTTTTAGTTATCAACTTGTATATCAGCTTTGAATTAATTTTTTTTCTTCTTTTATCACAGATGGACATATATAAAACTTTGATGTAAATTTTCCATTTGCAAAAAATGATATTTTTTTACCCTGTTTTTTAATATGATAATACATGTTCTTAGAACATACAGCACGTGAAACTAATTATTCTAAGGAGAATTTTTTCCATAGACAAAATTTAAACATAGTATTTAAAGAAAATTAAACATGTGCACTACTTGAACTAATTATGTTGATATCTTTTAATGTATTCTTCTATTTACATTTCAAAATTATAAAAAAAGTTTTAAAGTTACCACATCATTTTAAAAAAAAAATACTTATCATTTTCCAAGAAACTGTATATAGCCACTACTTAAATTTATACTTAGGATTTTGTAATTAATAGAATCTAAAAACATAATTCCAAACTTAAATTAAAATGCCAATTACAGATTAAATATTTCATACTGTACTTCATAAAATATGCCTAGAGAGTGAGAACAAAATTTATAGGAAAAAGTGAGAGGGCATTCATGAGCTGCAGGAGGAAGAACCCCATCCCCATAGACATATCCAATCCAATATTCCTTGACCCTATAGCATTCGAACAGAAACAACATTGAAACCAAATATACATATATATATATATATATATATATATATATATATATATATATATATATATATATATATATATATATATATATATATATATATATATATGTATGTATATATCTTCTTTAGATGAAAAGATATAAAGTGGAAATGCACGTGAAAAGCACTCAATCCTTTACATATACTATCTTAACGGGCAAGTTTGGAATAGTGCATGTAGTTCGTAATCAGAGAGCTCTATGCTTCACAATCCTATAGTTGAAAATTATGTGCGTGACCACAATTTTGAAGCAACTCCACTAAACTGATTGACTTTTTTTTTCTGAACTTCTGTATAAAAAATGTGTATACTATTTTTTTGTATAATTAGAGCGCTAGGGTAATCGAAAATAAATTGATTTTTAATCTTAAAATCTATTAAAAGTCTAACTAGGGATCGTAATTTCTTCACATATTGCAAAATAGTATGACACACAATATGTTAGTTTGACTGATTTCTACCCTGTTTTTGCTGGACACAAAATATATTTCAAAATATATTTTGACCAATTTCCTCTTTTTTGATTCAGATTTTTTTTTTTTTTTGTAGAGTTTGGACCTCCAAAGCATTGACATTTTGTTTAAATGGTGTACAGTGTGTGGATCTGGATACGTGCACCCTTTCTCTAAGTTTTAGAATAATGAGCCCATAAAGTCACGAAAGAAAAGAGCCCACAAGATCACACTTTCCCCCTTTCTTGCAAAGATTTTTTACCTCCTAAAAACCGAATGTATTGTCTTTGACACCTGACTTTGTTGAAATGAAGCCTATTAAGATTACGTTGCACAGTTAATACAAAAAAAAATTATAATATATTTTCTATAAACATTTTACAATCATTTCATTAAATTAGTTTCATATATATTAGTTATCCTATAAATAAAGGGTTAATTCTCTCTAAAAATAAATAAATATAGAGTTAATTACCCACGAAAGATGGTAAAGTTATAATTTTAAGAAGAGACTGCATAATAATCGTCATACATCTTTGACAAAAGAAGTTAATCTCATAGCCAGGTACAATTAGAAATATCTCCTGGTCTCAGAGAGAGAGAGAATTAGTTCGATCTTGATATTAAGGTGAATTGGTTTTAATTTAATGAATTTAAATTTAATTTGTTGTCAATTTAAAATATTGTATATTATTTATAAATAAAAAAACACATACGATCATATTATTTAAAATATTCTATATCTGAGCAAAAAAAATTAAAATATATTGTATATTATTTATGAATAAAAAACATATACGATCATATTATCGTAGTATTTAGAAACACATACATTCAATTTATTACTAGTCAATAAACAAAATATAAAACTTAATAAGGAATTGGAGATAATGATGGATCCTTCTTTTTTTTTTTTAGGATAAAGAAATTGTATTTCAGTCTAAGGTATAAAAAATTTTGTGGGATTCAAAAGGAACACTTATAGAAAATTTATATTTAGTTCATTCCAAGAAAATAAGTAGGGGTTCCAACTTACAATCTGTCATGCAACACCTTGTCATATTCTACTAAAAAAACCAATTCATTAGAATTTAGAAATGATAACGATGGATCCCTTGTTGATAGCAAGGAAGTGATTTAGCTATTGAAAATGCATATAGTATTGGACACAACATAATAATCGATGGGGTTTAGAAAGAGTGAACGTCAAAACGAACAAATTCACTTACAAGTTGGTTCATCAAAACGTAAACTCTTGCCGTATCAGTAATTGATTTTCCCATTTTCCACTTGCCATGATAGCCTAGAAGAGCAACACCTAGCAGATTTGTATAGATAGAATGTATAACTATATGGTCCCTCTTAATTTTAAGAACATATTCTTTTACATTTTTTTTTCTCTCTAGCTACCCCTTCTGTCCTAATTAGTTTTGGTGTACGATAAGGAAGTAAGGAGAAGTGATGATAAGGCCAAATATAACATTTTAATTAATTCGAGATATGGGGAATATGCCAATATGTTATTATTTTATGTGACATTGTGATGTAGATGATGGTGGCTATAAATAGGGGTTTAGTTATTTAGAGTTTGAAATTAAAATTCAATAGTTAAGAAAGTTAAGAGTAAGAGAGGGGTCTTGTATGTAGATGAAGAGTCATGTCGGGTAGCCAAGGATGGGTTGCCTAACTATTCCCATTCGTAGGACTTTGTCTAAAGTGAACATGAAGTCCTTAGATTGGTTTATTGGCAGACATCCTTGGTTGGTTGACTGACTTTTATCTTACATGTTAGACCTTTTTACTTTTCACATATATCATATGAATATTGATCATAAACAAGTTATATCCACACTATTATACGTGGTTATTTAATAAATCATATCATATCATCTCTAGCTATTGAAGGTGATCATCATGCGTTTGATTTTATCTTAGCATATGCACACGGTAAGATATTGCATGAAGCTCTTAATTTCAAGAAATGTTATTAACAAATGTTTCAGCGGATTAAAATAGCATTTAATAGTACATCTAAAATGTAAGCATTAAATTATTTCCACATGATTTATATCCATAATAAATATTTTGTGTGTTGTTAACCAGATTTTTAGGAGATTGATTAAATAATTCAAAATACTCTAGAATATTTTTATTGGAATTCATATTAAAAAATGTATTGGAATTCATATTAAAAAATGTATTGGAAATCATAGTATATATGTGTAAAAAGTATTATAACTCATAATTATAAGAAACATATATATTACCACATTTAAATGTATTAATGATTAATTTATTTTTATATCATTAATTTTTTATAAAGTTTATTAATGAGATATTACTCATTTCCTATCAAATGAATGTATTTTATGAGCTATTAATAATATAACTCATTCTCATTGGTTAAAAAGTATTCTTGAATTATGAATGGGATAATTATATTTAATCACCACTTAAACCAATTAATCTTAAGGACATTTTTAGAATAAAATTTGAATTTATATTAATATATATATATAATAATTAATTTAACTATTTTTTTTCTTGATGATTTAGTTCTCTGTTTTTTATAAATGAGACCAAGGTAGTAGTTGTGAGACTTCCTATTTTATTCTTTCATTTTTATTCACAATAAATACATGTGTAAATTAATTAAAGATCGAATAAAAACTAAGAGTAATTGATAAAAGAATAATTAATGTTATCTTAAACTTGTAAACAATATTAAATATAATTGTTTTGATAAAAATCCGACTATTAAAAAAACTCCTCCTTTTACATATTTGACCGTCTTTATTCATTTGCTAGAACGAAAATCAAGTCATCCTTTGGCCTTTGATAATTTTTAAACTTCAATAATATTTTCTCCATTCTCAAATGAATGATGTTTAAATTTTTTACATATAGATTAAAAAAATAAGTATTTCAAGAGAAATAATATTTATTAGGAAACAATTTTACTAATATATTTTTGTTCTCCTTTTAATTTCAATAAATATATTATTAAGTTTTTCAAGATAACAATATTTATTAAGAAGCAAAATTGAAATAGATATTTAAATATCTTATTAAAAATTAAAAATATCAACTAATATATTTTTTTTTCAAAAACTAAAAGCACAGTCATTTTGATTTTGAGACAGAAGAAATATTAATATTAACAAGGACAAGACGGTCGGTCATGTATATTAGTTGCTACAAAGGATGACTGTGATTAAGGAAGTGGACATGGCGGAGAAGGTATAGGTTCAAAGACATGGCAGGGACAAAAGGATAATATGCCACGTGCTTTACATTACTTTTTTTTTTCTTTAAGCAAAATAATTTTATTAAAAGATTGTAGTCCAAGTTGTGCCAATAAGTAGTTTGCAACAAAAAATTAATACTTTTATTGACTTCAGCTTATATTTTGTTTCATTGACAACCATAATTAAAAATGGTCTGATGAAGATACTTAATTTGGTTTTATGATCCTATTTATTTAAACATAAAACAAATATTTTATTCATAATTATTTTTTAAACGTGTTTGTAATTTATAAGCAAAATTATATAATAGCTTAATTTCATGGTTGAGATTTAATGAGAGTATCATAGTCGATCTTTTTACATGATTAAAACTTTCCTCATAGTTCAGAAAAGTTAGATTTTCACTCTGGGAACAATGTCGTGATACGTTGGTAATAATCATTCATAAGAAACAATGTTGCCTAAGAATTTTTTTAAAATAAATCATCAAGCCGATCCAATATTAATTAATTGGCAATGCATGTCTGTTGGCATCACATATTTAGAGAAGCAGACACCTCCTTTTGCTGACGGTTTTGCAAATCATGCTCAGAGTTGGTTGATTATCTCGTCTTACGTATACATGCCAAACTTTCTACCATTTTCCCATATCATATTCATATATGATGAATAAGCTAAAGTGGCACTTTTACAGTTCCTTTATAAGAAGCTATTGAGTGCAGTTCTTAATTTCAGGAATGGTTGTATTAACCAGCATTTTAAAGATATTTGATTAAGAAACATTTTTAAAGTCCTAAAGTATTGTTTTAAGTTTTAATGTCCTGGTTAAACATTTTTAACTTACAAGTTGAGGGGCTCCATTTTCGTTGGAGACGAAGTCCCAAGAATTGGTTAAGCTACCTGACATATAGATCTCTCTTTCACTTACCTTTCAACCTTTTATGATGCCAAACATCGAATGACGGAACCCTCTAATATTTATAGCCACCATGTTACATAAAATAAAATAGTTTATCGTTATATATATATATATATATATATATATATATATATATATATATATATATATATATATATATATATATATATATATAAAAAAATTTTATAAAATTTCATATAAGTAATGTACAAATTTAAAAATAATTGATAAACAAAATTATATTGAATTCAAATTATTAAAACATAAAGTATATAAAAAGAAAATGAAAAAAAAGAGTATAATATTAAAAAATATATAGATTAGAGATGATTTATACTGATATAGCCAAATAAAAAGATTTAAATTGTCTAAAAATGTTTTTACAAAACATTTTTTTATTTTGAAGTATTAATCTCGTTGTATTATCCTTTTAACCTGAGTCTTTTTTTTTTTGAAAATTTTTCACATTGCAAGTGAACTCTTATCATAAAAATGATATAAATAATAATAATAATAATAATAATTACTTAAATAAATCGAGTTTGTCAAGTTTAACAAGCTTTTTTTTATAATTTGACTTTGATTTTTTTATCTAAAATAAACTTTTTAATTTTGAATTTAACCTTTATAATAAAAAAGTTCAACTTTAAATACACCGAATCTTAAATAGACGAAGGCATAGACTCTTTGACAACCGCCTCACTCATTTTGATCCCTAATGATAACATATTCTTCGTTATCACGAAATAAATGTCATCGGTACTCTTATGCATTATTACTTCTCCTTTCTTCACTATGTCATACCAAAAACTGTGACATTAGCCAGGGAAAGAGAATAAAAAAAAAGTATGTGTTCTTAAAATATTAAGAGGGACCATCGATTTATATATCCATCAATACGTTATAACGTGCTAAGTGCTGTACGCGTTCTTCTAAGCTATCGTGGGAGGTGGCAAATTAAGTCAACTGCAGGTATTATAAGAGTTTCCATTTTTAATGAAACCACCAACTTGCAAGTGAATATGTTCGTTTAACATTCATCCTCTTTGAATCTCATATCAATTCTTTATACCCAGCCAGATTATTACGTTTTGTCTTGTAATTTACATTTTCGATTCTCGAATAATTTCCTTGCTATTGACAAGGGATATATATAGTTATTCTATTATATTAATTTAATTTTAGTTTATTGACAGATAAATTATATGTAATTTTTTTTAAAAAAAGCTTAAAATTGTAAATATAATGATTTAATTACTACAACAACATGATTGGATATTTTTAATTATTAGTTTAAATATTGTACTAAAACAAGTTAAATTTAAATTCATTTAATTAATACTAATTGACCATAATATCAAATATCTTACTAACACACTACACACACATAAAAAAAAAAAAGAGCTGACTGCCTAATTCTTTATATAATTAAAACCACATACTTTTATATTTCGGCCTATTTTGGCTTAATATAAGATTTCCCTTTTCATGATGGAAATATGA
This sequence comes from Glycine max, assembly GCF_000004515.6. NCBI lineage: Eukaryota > Viridiplantae > Streptophyta > Magnoliopsida > Fabales > Fabaceae > Glycine > Glycine max. The sequence goes on from NC_016091.4 coordinate 46,013,346, forward strand.
TGATTCTACAATATATAATCTCTTCACAAACATTACTTCTTTATGATTCAAACCAGCTAGTATTCATATCTTAGAAAGTTGAGACTACATAAGACCCATATTTTGTGGGTAATTATCTCTTTGATTATAGGATATATATATAACTAACAAATATGAAATTCAATAAAAGAAATAATTATAACATGTTTACAGAAAGATATATGTTTAATTATTTTAATTTATTTGATTAGACATGCTACATAATTTTCATAGCCTTGTAAACTCAATCAAAGGTACAAACAATTGGCTTGTTTCTTTTTTAATAAGAATAATAAATAAATAAATAACTTCAAAAGGAAGGGAGCTGAGGATTGTGAACTTGTGATCTTTTTTCTTTCATGACTTTATGGGCTCATTTTATTAAAAAAAAAAAAAACTTGAAGAAAAGCTACACATGTCCCAATCCGCTAACCACTTAAAAAAAAATTGAATGCTTTGGGGGTTCAAAATAACCAAATAAAAGGATTTTGAAACAAATTTGCAGGGAGAAATTCGCAAGCAATTATGAAAACTTAGTTTATATCAAAATATTTGAATACTGTTTGAAAGAATTAATTACTAAGTAATATATATTTAATTTTTCAAGAGTCAAATTAATGTTAATTAAAGTTTCAGAACGCTAAATAAGTAGTTCAGAACACATTTAGATAAATTGCTTACACATACATTGATATTATCACATTATATGAAAGTTTATTCATGAGTTAGGTTATGAAACTTATTAAGAAAAAATATAAAAAGATTAAAAGTCCCTTTTAAATGTATCATTAGCTAGTATTTTTCTGAGAAGAATATAATATTTTATTTAATGAAATATATATTAACTTAAATGGTAATAACATTTTAAATTTTATTACTGGTAAAAAGGTAAATGGTTAATAACACAAAAATTGAACATTTCATGTATTTTAATGATGCATAAAATATGTTAGACATGTATAAGGACAAGTGTATCCTACACAACAGTAACAATGAATTTACACAATAGTATGAATCTGAGAAAGGTCTGATGTCGAACCCAAATGAAGAGTTATATTTTCAATTAGTCAAATTTATTAAACTAATAGTACATATGATTAAAAAATGATTTAAATATTTTTATGATTTTGATTTGTATAAGAAAGCAAATAAATGAATATAAAGAGAGTTTTTGAGTTATAATAAGAGTGATTAGAGGTCATGATTTACTAGTAGTAATTTTTTTTCAATCTTAGTCCTAATGAAATTCTTTTCCCATGTAGTTATCGATTCTCAAAATCAACTAAAGTCTATGATCAAGGTCAAATGATGTTCTTTTCTTTAAATCAATACTCAATAATAATATATTTGTCAATTTAAGTCAAAGGATAAAATCAATTCTAGGGATGATTAATTAAAGAATAACTAATCTATCAAAGATTACCCAAACAGTTTGATAATATAATTTGGTACAAAACATTCTCTACCTAAATCTATTAATTACATGCAAATGCAATTGATTGAGTATTAAAATGATTGATTCCAAATAAACAGTAAAATAAGGAAAAGAATTAATTAACATAAAACAATGAAGAATTTTATTAAGAACAAGGAGAATGGTACAAATGGACAATTACATCATAACCCCCGGACTAGGGGACTAGCCACTCATTATCAGAGTAAAACTGATTATCTTATAAAAAGTAAATATAGACATACCAATAGGCAAGAACAATGATCACAATCCGTCCTAACGGTGTTGTCCATGCTCTTCAGCTCTCAAAAGCCCTCAATGTCCTCTCAAATTCGTAAAAATATAATACAACAAACAACAACAACAACAACGCCTTATCCCACTAGGTGGGGTCGGCTACATGGATCAACTTCCGCCATAATGTTCTATCAAGTACTATACTTCTATCCAAACCATTAATTTCGAGATCCTTTTTTATAACCTCTCTTATAGTCTTTTTGGGTCTTCCTCTGCCTCGAATTGTTTGTCTTCTCTCCATCTGGTCTACTCTCCTCACTACAGAGTCTACCGGTCTTCTCTCTACATGCCCAAACCACCTAAGTATATTTTCCACCATCTTCTCTACAATAGGCGCTACTCCAACCCTCTCTCTAATAGCTTCGTTTCTAATTTTATCCTGTCGAGTCTTACCACACATCCACCGCAACATCCTCATCTCCGCTACACCTACTTTATTCTCATGTTGGCTCTTGACCGCCCAACATTCTGTTCCGTACAAAATCGCCGGTCTTACCGCAGTCCGATAAAACTTTCCCTTTAGCTTGATCGGTACCTTTGCATCACATAACACCCCCGATGCTTTTCTCCATTTCATCCATCCTGCTTGAATGCGATGATTCACATCCCCTTCAATTTCCCTATCATCCTGTATTACAGACCCAAGATATTTAAACCGTGTGACTTGAGGGATAATATGATCTCCTATTTTCACCTCTGAGTTAGAAACCCTCCTTCTTTTGTTGAACTTACATTCCATATACTCCGATTTGCTTCTGCTTAGGCGAAAACCATGTGTTTCTAGAGCTCGTCTCCAAGTTTCCAACCTCTCATTCAACTCCTCCCTCGACTCTCCAAGGAGGACTATGTCATCTGCAAAAAGCATGCATCTCGACGCTATCTCTTGGATTTGTTCCGTGAGGACATCCAGAATTAAGGTAAAAAGGTAGGGGCTAAGGGTTGACCCTAAAACTAAAGATTAAACTCAATGAATTTTACAAAGCCCGGATACCTATATATAGCTTCCTAGAAATATCTGCATGAAAAAGTGCACCACGGTCGTGGTCAGAAGTGATGCTGAAACCTTGGGTCATTATGGATTGACCATGACCCTTATTAGTTGACCACAACCCTCATGATTTGACTATGGCCGTTGTCGAATCTTGGCACTGTTATGGAGAGCTGTTATCACTTTATTATGGTTGTGTTGAATACCACGGTCGTGACCAATGTACAACAGTCGTGATCAAGTACAGAGTCTTCATATCTTCATAAATTCATGTAATTTTCAACTCTTTCACTCAATTGAGTGGCTGTAGTCCTACAGTACAACAAAACTAGTGTCCAAACATAAGTTTTGTCAAGAAAATGAATGCAAATGACACAAAAACTTACACAAAATATAACTCAAAAGGTGGTTTATCATTTACAAATATCAATTTTAGTATATCAAGAAACATGTAATATCCCGAGTTAGAGATTGTCATATTAACTAATATTTATTGGTTTATATTATACGAGTTAAAGAAAAACCATAATACATAAATAAATATTGTACTAACCTTATTTAAAAATAGAATTACGATAGTAATTTAGTATTGTGGGATGAAGACACCTTTATCTTTGCACATATAGAAACATTTACCACTTGTGTTTACAATTTATAGATCTTATTATATAGATTTAACTATGTGCATGATAACTATAGTAAAAGGCAAAACAAATAACACAAAATAATGTGGAGAAATAACAAACTCATATTTAAGGACATGTTTTGGTTAAAGAAATATCTTAGCTTACAACTCATGACTTACTTTTTTAAGAATCATAATAGTAATAACTACGTTAAAATTAAAATGACAGATATATGACAAAACAAAATGGTGGTTGGTGTGACAAAATATAAAACACATAATTCCAATTTCTACATCTTACAAGTTTGCTTTTTTTATCTTAGAGCAACATTATGAAGATCTTCATTCTCTTTAGCATAACCTTTGCTTGTGGGGTTGATGATATGGGTTGGATTTATTATGTGCATTGAAACTGTGTTTTTGAACCTGCTTTAAGGTGTTCTTGAACTTGTTGATGAAAATCAAAGTGTCTCCATAAAGATAAGAGCTTTTTGGACCCAAAAATTTATTAAAATTGCATGTGCCTGACACATGATGTCCTAGAGTTAACAGAGCAAACAGTCATGAGATCTCTGGGCAACAATGAAGGAGGGGGGTGTAGGGTTCAAACAATAAGTGTGTTTGAGTGTAATAAAAAGGAGGATGAGTATAATTTGTTCTTAATTTTTTTTGGTTACATAAATTAAAAATTAAATTGATTTGCAGGTTTCTAAACTATTTAATAATTTTTAATTAGGTGCTTAAATTTATTTATTTTTTCAATTGAATCCCTAAAGTTGTATTTATTTTATAATTAGGTCCCTAATTAGTATCATGTTATAAGAAAATAATATGAAAATAATTATAACAAGACATACCATTAATTACGTGAGTAATTATTGTGTTAAGTAAAATATTTGTTAAGTACAACAAAAAAAATCAAAATGTATTAAAATAAAATAAAAAACTTCAAAATGTGCTGAAGTTATTTTAATAATATTCCAAACTTTTGATTGGTTGTAGATACAGATAGAGTGTTCATGCGTGAATTAGTTTATTTAGGATTCATTGATGTTATTTTCATTTTTTTTATTGTCGCATGAATAAAGAGAATCAAAATTCCTTTTCTATGGTGCGAAAGCATTAAGTACCAAGTAATGGGTTCTTTGCAGAAGATCAGTGAACTGCAGACTTTGCTTTTAGAAAAGGTTCATCTGGAAACCCACTTCCCTCCAAAACTCGATCCTCCTTGCTGTGGTGTTAGGCTGTAATTGAAAAGCCGTAACACTCCCCTCCAGTACATAATGTTTTGTCCTGGACTAAAAGCCTTTTTGGAATTGGATCCATGTCAATTTAGATAATACACAGGTTCTACCTCTCAAATGCAAGTAAAAGTTATTTCATATAATTTCTGATTTTCACATTTTTAACGAAAGGGTTGGTCTTTTGACGCAAAACTACCAAATATAAGAGTGAAAAAAAAAACATAGTGGCTTTCATGTTAAAAACATTAGGGAAATTTGCATTGAAAATGACTTTCTTGTATATCGTTTGTCTTCTTTCTTCCAGCAATAGTCACAGTCACAGGTTCCACAACAACCTTAAAGTTATGAAATGGACCTTTACTTTTTTGTAAAACAATTTACCAAAATATGTATTTTTGAAAACTATATACCTCTCATCAATGATTTTTGTCACGTAGAATATAGGAAGAAGTACCATTCTGAGTGACACCTCGCGTTCAAGCTTTGTCTTTTTGCAAAAGACATCATGCTAAGGTTTGGTTTGACACCACTTCAAGTGTCCTGTCAATGGAAGAGACCGCACCGCACGTAGAGGTTTGCTTTCTTGTTTGCAAAGGAGATAACCTATCCCTCTTTCCCTTCTCCCTTAACCATTCAACCCACTATATTTATATATCCTAGTGCCACTTCATTTTGTTTTTGTTCCTTTTGGTTTTTCCCGTATACCCCCCAAAAATTCTATACTCTTTATGAGAACTTGAAATCCAGGATGAAATGGTCAAAACTCCAAAGGTTACAGAGTTACCATGGTTAATAACTAGTAATTTCATTGATTTGAGAAGTTGCAATATTGGTGTACATAATATGGAGAGAAATATAAGAAAGACAAAATGAGGGGTGGGGCAATTCGATACGTACCTCAATAACCAACCATAACGAAATCATAATATGTGTGCCCTGGGAAGCCTCTCCGGCTGTTTTATTGAATGCCACTATTAATTTCTGACTCTTATTCCGCTAGAAACACTTAACTAGACACTAGTACATAATGTTCCATCTACCTAGCAGTTACTACTATTCATAATCATTGATGCAATCATTAAAAATGCATTCTTCCTTCATTAGTCAATCAGTTAATAAGTTAGGCAAGACTATAAGCCTTAAAATCCCTTCCTCACCATTGATCAATCAGTTATTGATATGGCAATAATCTGCAACAGAAAATGCTTTGGTCTGCCACGGCACATTGCAGTTAGCAGAAAAGGAAGGCTGAAAAGGTATTTCTTGGCATTATTATGGTATAAAGGGAAGACACTTTTTTCCTTTAGTAAGCATGATCCTGTCAATTGAGCAGCTTAAGTTTCATACCTCAGTCATCCATTATCTAACTTATCCACCACCTTAGTTCAACTTTTGTGATTGTTAATCTTTATCCAAACATGCACACAGAAAAATGCACTCAAACTTCAGGAGCATCAAGAAACAGCAAGCCACTCGCACCTGATGACACACTATTTTTTCACCCAACCAAAATAATTCACTAACAGCTACCAAATCTGCCACTTTAGTAGCCAAGTCCATCATTATATTTTATATACCTAAGACAACCAAGAACAATTGCAATACTGTACGCTCTGTATCATCTTTGCTCTGCTCAACAACATTATTCACTGACCAACACTAGAAGTACACTCTGCTTAAGAAAGAGAAAAACAGTGTAATATATCCTCAAAACCTTGAACACAATGCAATCTATCCTCATACCAATCAACACCCATTAATTTAACCAAAGAACAGTAACAAAAATGATGCAAAACAAACAAAAACAAAAAATGGCCGTCACGATTACTATCAGAATAACAGAGCATGTCAACAAATACAAAAAGGCCAAGAGAGCCAGAAATTACCAACATAATAAAACAGCACTTTCCCTTATTAGAACCAAAACCTTTCTATCGTTTTCCCCCTTCTCGTGATCAGTCTTTCTGCATCTAAAATTACACGACAAAACACAAAAAAGTTATAGTAGAACGAACAAAAGTAGCAGAGCTATACAAACAAAAAGGACGTTTATGATTCCAAAATAAGAACCTAACGATTGAAAAAAGCCTAACAAGTTATGTGTGAACATACTCTACAACTCATCAGAGTTCATTCAGACATGCATCTTAATTCGCAATGGCTGAGAAAATTTAGTATCAAAAAGCCCCAACTCAACTCAGGAGAACCCTTTCCCAAGCTTCTGAATCGCACAAAACATTTTCCTCCTCGACCCAACAGCACTAATCCCCATATCCTTAAGATCCTCTAAGGTTAGCAAGGGCAAAACCTCGTCATCAACCTCGTGAATTTCGAAGACGGGAGCGTAACGACCTAACCCTAACCCATTGAGCCAAACCCTAACACCGTCTCCTCTTCCAGAATTACCATTCCTTTCGTGGTAATGCAGCACCTCTCTTTCTTCATCCACGCCCAAATTCTCCATAATAGGGCTCTGCTCCTCCCTCAAGGGGCTTTGGGAGTGTTCCGCGGAGAAGTCTCGGTGGTGGTAACCGTCGACGACGCCGACGTCGACGTCTTTGTCATCCTCTTCGCCGCCGTCGATTCGCGAAATCCAATTGGATCTGATTCGCTTCGAGCCGCCGCGCTTCTTGGAGTCCTTAACCTTCCAGCTTCCAATTACAACGCTGTCCACGTTGCCGTCGCTCTCTAGGGTTTCGCCGAACTCGGCAGCGGCGGGGGTGAGGTTCGTGAGGGGGCGGGTCTTGGAGGGCTTGACGGCGGCGGAGTTCCGGGGGTGGTCAAAGGCGAGGCGCCACGTTTTCGCTGCGGCGCGGCGGGGGTGGGAGTCGTAGGGCTGGTCGCCGATGTCGCCCAATCGGACGCTCGGCCGCCGCTGCCGCTTCGATCCGATGGGATCCGAGGAATTCGCCGCCGTTGTTGGGGCTCCGCCGTTGAGCTGTGCCTCCGGCGCCGGAACCTCTGCCATTCTGTTGCGACTCCGGCGAAGGGTTGTTGTTAGGGTCTGTTTGGTTTGGAATTTTTTTGAAGAGGGATTTAATTGGGGATTCTGGTTAAGAGAGAATAAGGAGGAGAGTGGAGTGGAGTGGAGGTAGTCACCGAAGCAATCGGACTCCGCAGTGTTTATGTGTTTTGTGTAGAATAGAAGGGAATGGATAATAATTAATGGTAAATGCCCAATTTCTTCTTTGTAGTTTTAATTCGGTTATAATTGCATTCATGTGTTATGAAACCAATAATTTAGTCTTTAAATATATAAATATATATTGATAATTTAGTTCAAATGTTAACTTATTTTTGTATTAGTTAACCTTGAATGCTACATGACACACATGAAAGTTGGTGTGATAAAGTATAATGTTGTGTGTTTTTAATTAATTGTTTAAGTGATTTAATTTAAGTATTTGAATAAATTAATTAATAAATTTGGCGATTTGATTATATGTGTATGCGGCTAGTGAGTTTTAGTGTTTTGAGCTTAATAGGATGGATTTTAGTTTATGGTTAGATGGTCGATGTCTATAATAAGGTTTAGGTGTAAAAAAAAAGAAATTACAAGAGTCAAAATCTCTAATTCAATTCTTAAAAATTTAAAACACAAACACAAAGTTCTCATTCTACTTTTTTCATTATCTTCAAGAAAATATATTCCTTGAAGAATTGAGAACCTAGTTTTCTTGCTCAAAAGAGATATTTTTTTTTCTTTATTTAGTGTCCATTAGTTGTCCCTTTGTGTGATAAACACCTCTCCTCCTTTTTTTATATTCCAATTTTGTTTTTCTTCATTAAGGTACCCATGGGGTTCAATGGAAAAGACTTAGTTTTTTGGTTTGATTTTGAATTGGTTTTGAGTATGGATAATGCCTTGTAGTTTGAATTGCTAGTGGAATTGAACAAAGTTTCCTCCTTAGACCCAAAGTTTCCTTCTTTCTTCATTTTTTTCATCTCAAAGCAAGTTTCTTGGGTTTGACAGGTAAGGGAAGTTGTATCCTTTTCTATGTTTAGGTTGTTGTGAGTTGGTTTCAAGGTTGTTGAAAAATGAACCATGTTCTTTAAAAAAATGAAAGTTTGAGCATTTAAGGTTTTGAGTTTTAAAATTTTGGTTGCTATTTATTTGATGAATATTGATTAAAAGTTCCTATTTGTGAAGTGTTTTGATGTTGTTTATATATTTGGATTTACTGGGAAAGAGTTTGAGTTTATTTTGAGATGATTTGAAAGCCTTCAGAGACAATTCTACAAAAATTCTGAAATTATGCAGAATTAACATCCAGTGATCATTTTTGTGTCCAGTGTCGCGTTTAGTGACCATTTTCATGTCCAACGTCTAGTGACCATTTTCACTCCACTATCCAGTGATCATTTTGAGTCCAGTGACAATTTTGAGTCCAGTAATCAGTTTTAGTCCAATGACCATTTTAAATCCAATGATTAGTGTTAAGTCTAGTGATCAATTATAAGTTCAATGATCATTTTGAATCTAATGACCAGTTTTGAGTCCAATGACATATTTTGATGTGAATGTGACTAATGTTTGTTTTCCTTGGATAAATTAATTATTGAGATCTTAATGAATTTGTGATGATATGATATGCAATTGAGATGATGTTATTTTATTATTAGAGTTGACTTTACATTAAAATAATGAGATTAACATTCATATGAGTTTTTGGTGAGTTGTTTGCAAGAATTTAAGGTGTTAGAATGTCTTACTATACTTATTGAACTATATGTGGGCTCATGAGTGTGATGGACATATGAATGGTGATTCCATGATTTTATAATCTCTTATGATGTTGAGATTGGTGAATGAATTTGTGATGACATATGATATTGATTTGAATGATCATAACATACATGCATTTGATTAATGATATTGCATGTTAATAGACATATAAGTTGGGGATACTAAGAAGTCTTCAACCTAGTGCTGGAGGTTGTCATGGTGGCTAATGCCAAACGAGCCTAAAGAATAGATGGGTAGGTGAATCCCTAGATAGGTTAAGGTCTTTGCAAGTCTTACTGAGATAAGCAACTACTCATACTCATCCATTTTTTATAAAACCACACTTCTTCCACAGGGTTAATTCAAGTATCCCTGAATGGTCAAATCATAGAGTGCGACTATGTTAAGGGATGTACTTGGGTTAATCGTTAAAAAGATGAAATCTTCCGGGAGTAAAGAGTCAAGATGACATAACACGATAATTAGACATGTGCATTGATAATTGTGACTTAAAAATGATGTGTTACTTTAGGAGTTGTATTAGTACACAACTATAGGAAAAAAAATGAAGGATTTCCATATCTCTTTTTAATATTTTGATTTTATATTTCTTTTATATGTTGTTTTCTTTTAAAATGAGTTTACCCTTGTTTTTTCTGTTGAACAGTGATGATCATGACATTTGATATGGGATCAAATTATGATGTAGCCTCTGAGGAGCATGTCACTTGTGGTTGATGTGGACTTAGTGGTGGGCTTAGGGGCAAAATCTAACCCTTCATCATTTATTTATGTTTTGTCTTTGTAGAAACTAACTTAGGGTTTACATATCTTCACAGATCTATATTATATTTATTCCCTGAATGAGATCCTTGAGTTTTGTTTAGAGATTTGTTTGTGTTGTTTAATGATGTAATACCTTGGGGCACATGTACCTTTAAGTCTTACCGACTCGAGGACCTTTTATGGATGAAGTTTATATGACACGCTTGTATTCATGCAAAAAAAGTTACATGTATTTTCATTAATTAAATTGATTCAAGAGTTTTAAAGGGACTAAAAATGAATTTTTCTGTGTTAAAGCCTTAGTACTTCATGTAATGATATTTAGGATCGTTACACAAACTAACATGTGTAAAGGGACGTTCCACATCAGCCAACATTGTTTTTGACTAAAATGTTAGTGAAAATTTTTTTAAAAATGTTGATTTTATATTTTGAACCTAACGATTATCTTGAGAAGAAGTTTATTCTTCCTGATTGTGTGCTAATAGATTGTTACATAATTACACTTTTGTACTTCAATAGATATAACTTAATCACAAAATAGTTCATGACACTTTCATGAATTTAAAACATGCAAGCAACAACTGAGACAATAATATATTATTACTCAATATATCTTATATTTATTTAGAATGATGTTATTTGTTAATTTATATTAATTTTATTCATTCACCACATAAGAAAATTGTTTGCTCTCAAAGTGCACTAGTCATTGAACCAGCTGCAGTTGAAGTTTCATCACAAGTCGCTCCTCATGTTGAAGTTGTAAATGTTCCAATAATTGTACAGCACCTCCAATCTCCTGCAGCTCTTATGATTAGTGAATAGTGATTCTAATTGTGAGTTTTTAAATATTTTCACATATTCCTACAAATTAAAAAATATTATAGATTCAATCTCAAATAAAATTCATTGTCTTCTTAATTATTCTAATTATAATGCATATATTTCAATTAGGCATTAGACCCTTTGGCTTAACTTGTTGACTGTCAATGCTTTGCTGCCTCAATTGAATGCATTGGTAAATATCTTTGCTTTGATATAGTGAGTAGTCAACAAATTATCCCTTATATATATTGTTAGGAAAAAATAGGTACTTCATGCCGCACTACCTTTTCATGTTTCTTTAAAAATAAAAGAAAAGAAAGATAATAGAAGTTATTGGATATTTTTTATGATAGTTATAAAGATAAAATAGTAACTTATAAATGTAATTATAGGGATAAAATAAGTATATAAATATATGCACCAAAACACCTCATTCCCTTTCTATATTCCCTTTTTATATATAGTTATAGATTAATCTTGTTTAAAACTTTTGATATTATTTAAGTCAAATTAGAAATAAATTTTGAATTTCAATTAAATTAAAAGTTAGAGATGTTAATTTATAAGCACTTATTATTTACAACCCCATTTTTTTAAGTACACTGATAAAAAAATAGTATCATAAGTATCTTTCCAAAATAATATATACCTATTATGAAAAGTAATATCTAGAACTATGAAAGGGTTCTAGAAATTACTTAATGAAATTGGTATATGTTGTTCCCAAAAGACATTTATAATAGTCATAACAGTACCTTAATGAGTGACGCTTCATGGGTAGCACCAATAGTTGATGTGCACACACTTATTTAAATGTTGTAGACCTGTAGTAAAGAGCTAGAAAACACTTAAAATTATAGATGGACAAAACAATGTCAAAGTCATTGTCAAAAGCTTTGCTTTGTAAGTAAAGTATGTTTTGTTATTAGTTTCTCTTAATTTTACTGTGTAAAAAAATGAAATTTGATTTACATTATATAAGATGTAGTTAGTGGTGAATTTTCCTTAAAACATAGTGTCACATGAAGGAAAATGCACATTACATATAATATTGATGAAAAACGTATTATATAATTAATCAAAAGTGAATATGTGGTTCAAAATTAGGATTTAAAGAACAGTAAAGATAGGATAAAAATGAGATCTTAAAGACTAACAAAAATGGACGTGTAAGATAAAGTATAAAAATGGGGAAACAAGAGAGTACTTAGAAACTAGGAGGTGAAAATAGCAACTGCCCAATTCTCTATGAATAGATGCGATCCAAACCTTTTTTTATTGTTCGAGATGTGTAATTGAATACAGCCCAATCAGACTTTGTAGATTGCTTACATTTCTTGGTTAAACAAACTGTGGACCGAGTTTTGAACCTAAAAACACATGTTATTATCACTAAAAAACTGAGTTCTTTAGATTGCAAGAAAACTTCCATTTATTTATTCATTTTCAATACCTAATACATTGCATAAAACTGTTTTACTTTTTTATTAATAAATTATATTTCCCTTCAAAAAATTAAATTATAGTTAAATAATTACTTCCCTTGCTTTATCTAACATGATTGTAATTTTTACCTTTGAAAAAAATTTCTAAATTAATTGATATTTTTACTTTTTAGTGAGTTATTCAAATATCTATTTCAATTTCATTCTCTAATAAATATTGTTGTCTTAAAAACTTAATAACACATTTATTGAAATTAAGAAAGAGAATAAAAATATTTTAGTAAAATTTCCTCTTAATAAATAAGTACTATCTTATTGGAAAACTTTTTTTTTAATGTGTGAAAAAATCTTAAACATTACTCATTTTAAGAAGGATTGAGTATTTTAATTTGTTTTACTTGTTTGTCATTACTTTGTATCATCAATAGTATTATTAAAACTGTCCAGCCGTTGTCATATGTTGTCTAAACAGTTTTCAAGTTTTTCTTATTTGTTACTCTTTCTTGTTTTTTTTTTATAAAAAATGTGCAATGCACTAGTTTCAATGCTAGTTTCTAAAAAAATAAACTATTTAAAAAAGATATTAAAGAAAATTGATAAATATATTAAAGATAATATATATATATATATATATATATATATATATATATATATATATATATATATATATATATATATATATATAACTAAAAATGAAAAGTTAGCTTTTAAAAAATCCTACTTCAAGTAGAGTTATAAAAAATACTATAATCTATTAAAAAAACTACTAAAAACAACTTATTTATCAAATAATAAAGCAAACTTTTTAACTTATAAATAAATTAAAAAGTTAACTAAAATTCCTTATATGACTGTGACTGTGGATTTTGTACCGGTCTCTCAATGTTAGATATAATCAAATACTAATAAAATAATGAGTTTTTTTTAAAGAAAAAACAATGTGTCTAAGATGTGCTTTTAATTTCTATAAATATATAGTTTTATTTAGTTTTCGTTCTTAAATTTATTTATTTATTTTTAACAACACATTATTTCGAGGTGACGTATGAAATAATAATTATATGTATACTACATTGTCAAATTTAAAAAAAATAAAATTTACGAAAAAAAGAACGAATAATTTTTTTTTCCAGAAATCCAAAACTAAATTAAATCAATTATAAATAAAGACTAAATACATATTTTACCTCAATAAAATAAATTAATTTTAGTATTTAAATTTTTTCATGAAGATAACAATGTTATCTCATACTCTTAATTTTAAAAAGAAATTAATAATGTTTTAAATAAAATTCTATAAAATACATTCAACTTTTTTCCCTCATTTTTTCTTCTTTTAAATAATAAAAAATTCACCATAATTTGGTTTTATTTCATTTTAATTCTCTCTCCTGTGAATCCACACACGTCGACCAAGCCAATATCTAGCAAGTCTAGAAATAAAGCAAGACATAAAGTTTCCATGATGGGACAAAGTCTGTCTTCCTCTTAACACCGTCATGAAAACATTATTATTATTATTATTATTATTTTGGCATTTATTTTTATATATGAAAAGCTGAAAAATAATATTTTCTCCTCTATTATTTCAATATGGTTGATCCATATATTTAAGTAGTTAAAAAATAAATAAACCTAGTATCACTTTTACTTAAAAAATTTAGAATATTTTTTTTTCTTAAACAATATAATACTAACAATCTAATTAATTATTCTATATTATTTTATAGAGAAGAGATGGGTGGCGGTGGTGGGTAAATAAAAGAAAAATAAAAAAGCAGGGACAAAGAGAGTTTAAGAGGAAGAAGAAAAAGAGATATATAACATAAAGCAATAAGTGGCCTAAACCTGCAAGTGCATTGTTGGGACAGGCCATGTCCAAGGTGCAAAGAGGTATGGATAATGTCACCTTCTATTTCATATCTCTAAGACAAAAGGGACAAGGCAATTCAATGACCTAAGGGGCCATGCCATGAGGCCAGGTTTGCTCCACCCTTGCTTGCTGGGCCCAATGTGGCCCTCCACCCCTCCAAATTAAGACTCTCTTCTCTGTATGGGACTCATAAAGAACCTAATATAATAGCTATAGGATAATCCCAATGTCCTTATCCATTCCCCAACAACACAGACACCAACCAAACAATTTTAATAATATAATAATAATATTTCCACTTCCCCTTTCTCTCTCTCCAAAAAACAATTCCTCCCTAAAAAAATGAAATTCTTGTGTCAATACTAAATTTCATGTACTTCATTTACTGTCAGAGTATTTAAGTTTAATTAGAACTCTTTCTGTTCACAAATGATTAATGTTTTAGGTTTTTTTTTTCCACTCAAACCAAGAAATAAGTATCCCAACATAATATATTAATATTTATCAGGAAACAATTTTGTTAAAATATCTTTATTTTCTCTCTTAATTTCAATAAATATATTATCAAATATTTCAAAACAATATTATTATTACAAGGTAAAATTGAAATAGATATTTTAATATCTTATTGATAAGTGAGAACATTAATCAACTTAGATTTTTTTAAAAGACTAAAACTACAATTCTTTTGAGACCATCAGAGTAGTTTTGAATTCAAGTTCACCTATTAAATAAGAGAAGTCTAGGGAAAGTTTTGTCTCTCTTAGTACTATTATCTCACTTAAACATAATTATGTTGGATAAATGATACATGTAATCCTTATAAAAAAATTGATGTTCTTAATTTCAAAAGTTTAAGTAAAATTTTAGATCGTTAATCAATCAGAATTATTTAATTTTAAGAAGGCCGTATTATAAAAATAAAAAACTTTATTATATACAATAAATTATGATTAAATAATAGTATAAAAAGTTTTTATAGCGTGAATATTAATTGTTATTCTAATTTGAATAGAGTTGTTTAACTTATCTACCAAATAAAAATAATATTAAACAATCTCATCAAAGTTGATTGGTGTAATATCTACAATCAATAAAACTGATTAGAATTGCAGCAATAAGTTTTGATGAGACTTTTTAATCCATTTTTACTTGGTGTAACTTAGACAACCTGAGTTCGAATATATGTTGTGCAAGTAAATTAAAATTTTGACACGTTATTAATTTTTATTATTTATTAGTATGTGAATGAGGTGTTACTAATTATCGGCTTATAAGTGCGCTGAACCTAAGAATATTACATTAAATGGGTTTACAAACGCATCTATGTTGTTGTTTTTTAGCTAATCTTAGTCCAAGTTGAAGCAGCCAGAGACACATATCCCTGAGATGTTTTCTGTCGTCTTTGCCATGTTTCTGGCAATTGAATGAGCGGTTGATGTCCTCTACGGCCAGCCACACCCTCTTTACAATGTATAATTGATGTTAATCATGAACCTAAGCACTGTTAAGTTTTAATCACTGTTTTTTATTGGTTGGGGGAAAGTTGTGGTGTCAGTGTCAAAGCTACATACAAACTTGAGCAAATCAATATACGTAACCTTGTATCCCGACAATTTAGTTATAGCTTTAGATCCTTAATGCTGGATCAATATCTTCCCAATAAGCATTATTTATTTGACTGATTAGAAAGCAAGATGCCTATATTATATATTACAAACAGAAAAAGAATTAATCATACTCCCAAACTCATCATTAGCATCTAGGAAGATTAATTAATTGGTCTATATGCGTGATCATAAGGGTGTACTTGGTAACTTATCATTACCATTTTAAAGGGTTTTGTAGATTTACGTTTTAGGATTAGACCTGCATTCATGTTAATCACACTCTCAAGCTTTCTGATAGCCGATGATAAGACTACATATTCACTCTAAAATTCGTGTTGACACTTTTTAATCATGCTTTTATGATTGGACCAGATCAGGCAAAGATATATATATCAGTGTATCCCATTTACAGTTGTCGGCTTAATCATTAGGACAAACAAGCTTATACATCAAGCTTATCACAAGACTCAAGTCATTTTTATCTTAAATCAAATAACAAATAGATGTAGATTTACGTGACATCAGATTGTGACAGCACTATTGATTTTCTATGGTGAAAAGAAGTTCAGATGAATTGAGTTTTTAACGTTATTTTACTTGGGTTTAATTGCATTTTTTTTATCTTAATTGTTTATTTTTTGTAAATATTATCTTCAATAAATTAATTTAGCATAAATTATTTTTAATTTTTAAGAAATTTGTGAATTTTATCTTCTATCATTTATTCATTAATAAACACAAAAGTTGAAAATAAAGTTTTTCAAAAAATATAAATAATTAGGAGTAAAATTCACTAAAAAAATAAAAAAGTTGAGTGCAAAATTTGTAAAATAAAAATAAAAAATTAGAGTAAAAAAATAAAATTATGTTAGGAGTAAATTTATGGAGGATAAAATTCACAAAAATCTTAAAAATTGAGAATAAAATATGCCAAATTAATATGTTAGAGGTCAAATTCGTTAAAAAAATAAAAAATTGAAGATAAAACATACAATTATGCCTTTTACTTATTTTGTTAATAAGATGCTAGGCGTTGTCCCTCTTTTTGAATCTAAAGCTAACCTTGACCAATTGATCTAGAAGAAAGATATTGTTAGGTGAAGAGTTTAGCTAGGTTAAGACATCTATTAAAAGACAATTCAAGTGTTTTAAGATGAGTTTAATGGTAATTAAAATCTTGTATGAAATAAAAAGATGAAAGTTCCTTTGATTTTAATTTTTAGTATGAATGCAAACTATAGAAGCATGACCTATCAATTATTTAGCCCAAGATTCAAAAGGTTAGGATGGACTTTATATTTCAAGAATTTTTTTTAAAAATACTTATAAATTATTCATTAAAGACCAATAAATTGTTAATCCAAATAATATTGAACTCGTTTTTTTTTAATAAGATCTTAAATTTGAGTTTTACGGATTATTTAATAATGTGATTAAAAAAATTTCACTAAAAATAATCATACTAAAAAAGTTATTCAACAAAAAATATTTAGATCAATAAAAAAATTTAAACTCATGTACTCTTAAAATATAAGTCTTGTATATCCTTAATTACTACCTAAATCAATTTTTATTGACTTTATATTATTGATTTTGGTACATACATTGAGTCACAGGTAAAAATTAATGCACCCTTACCCTTACGTACGCACGAACCTTATGTACTTGTTGATTAGCCCTGTCCCAACCCCATGTTATTAACTACTGCAGTCTGCAGCTTTAATTACCCACTCACTCGATGAAGCAATGAAGAAAATAGATACACGAGCTTGGAAAGTTACTGAAGTGCTACACTAAGGGTATGCTATTTTATCTTTTTCTCCCGAAAGTTACCAAACAATGATGGCCTTGAGGTACTCCATGTTGATGATTAAAAACCTAAGTTTGTAAAGTAGCACTAGTAATCAATGGTGATTCAGCTTCCAGATTTTAATGTGTCGTACATGCTATGCTTACTGCAGTAAAGGGGAAGAGAAGGGTCCTAGGGGATATTTACGTGGCAAGCTACAAGTCTATTATTAATTAATAAAACCAGACAGTGATCAGAATTATAGTTAGTTATGGTTATCTAGCAAGTACGTGATTATACATATTCAAAGCCTCATTTATATACACCTCGATTTTTTTTCTTTATTCCTTACTTCTTAAGCTATACTACTTTGCAGAAATTAAATCAATATAATCTTTCCTCTACCTTCTTTATTACACCGTCTGAGGAAGACACTTTAACTTCTGTCAAGCTGATTGTTGCTTTATATACACAAGTCAGAAGGGGTTTAGATGCTGACTTATCATAGATTGTACCCACAGACAATAATAGGACCCATTTATTTATTTTAAAAAAACATGTTCTTAAATAAAAATGCATTTACAAAAAATTATTAAAAAAATAAAGTTCTAAATTTTTTATAAGAAATTAAAAGTTTATATATATATATATATATATTGTATGTACGTATATCTACTTTATTTTTATATGCATGTCAATAAGTTATAATTATAACTATCTTAAAATATATCTGAGGTATAGTTTATTAGCATATACTCATTTTTTAAGAAAACTTTTCTGAAGGGTTAAAACTTTGCAATGGATATGAGAACTGATATTTAATTCAAATAAATATGATTCTTTTAGGGGATCTTCCAATTGATTGACTAATTCAAATAATATATATATATAGAGAGATATGTATATATCTAACTAATATAGAAATATTAGAAAAATATAACTAATTCTTTCTTTTGTTTGGACCACTGGTTATTTGTTGGAAGTTTTATATATTTTAGTAACAAATTCAATAAATCTTAGTGTAATGTTAGGTGTATTAGTTTTTTTTTAAAAAAATATGTTAGTAAATTATAATTTTAATTATCCTAAAATACATTCATAGTATAACTTGTTAACGTATCCTTCTAAAAAATAAGTTAGAAAATCTTGTATATACGTCAATCATGAAAATGGCTTTTGTTTTAATTTATCCAAAAAAAAAAAATACTTCCATCACTTACAACCTTTGAGGGACAGTTGCATTGTTGTTTGACAGAAAAACTGTAATTGCTTCTCTCGCATGAAATAAATTAGATCCGTTTGGAAACACTTATAATTTCTTTTCTCAGTTTATTATCCCCTCCATATTTTACAGTTATAGGCTTTTAGCAGTGAAGGATCGATCCAACTGCCAGAAGTAATTATCTGTTTTCATTTAATGACTTAAACTTTTGAAATAGGTTATGATATATATAGCATCGGAATTTTTGTGACCAAGCGATTTGGGAATCCAATTCCTCAAAGTAAAAGAGTGTAAGGATAAGTATAGTTAGAGCTATTGATTATTTTTTTTTATAAATTAAATATAGGCATAATAATTTCACTTTGAAGAGGCAACAAATCCCTGATTTGATGTTATTTCTTAGTACACTCTTCTTAAACCGAAGTTAAATTTGAGTACAAAATAGAATTAACTATGAAACCATTCATGTACTTCTTGCAAATACTTTAAGCTTTCAAGGTAATCATGTATCAATAGTGGACTTTGACGGGCTATCAAGAAAATCGATAGAGGATTTTGAAGGAAGATGTTAATTGCTAAGGGCTTAACAAGAATAAAACATTATTAATTAAATTCAATTTCAACATTGAACGAGCTATGATCAATAAGTAGGGAAGCTTGGAAATCCGTTCATGATCGATCGTGATTTCAGCCACAACTTCAAGTTCTTGGAATTAGATTGTATCGGGAATGTAATTGTGGTTATATCAAATCCTATTTGTCTACAATTTTCACCAACATCGAGAATCACAACAAAACTACGACTGTGTGATTGTGACTATAATTTAAAAGCTTGGTCAGAATACAACAACAAAGTCTCATGCTATTTGATGAAATCGGTTACATAATCACACGCGACATTATTACACATGATTAAAACCAAAGTTTTAGAAAACACGTTAGTTGAAAAAAGAGAAGAAGAAAACAAAATTAAGAAGTTTTATCACGTAGAGACAAAGCCAGTACTGCATTGCTTGTCAGTTGAGGGAACCCTAAAATATTAAAAACATGGGGGACCCCTGAATTGCAGTTGGACGTGTTGGTGAGCAACAAATATGTACAGCATTTAGTTCTTTGGGCACCAACAAATCTGTTTATTGCAAACAAATGGCAGCACCTTGTCTTCTCAAACTTGTTTGGTTGGGAAGTGTGTTCCAACTTTTTAACATTGCTTTCTTGGTCATGTGGCTTTCTTAGGTATACTTACAGGAGCCAAGTGACAAATATGCATCAACGGCCCAGAGAACAGTTTCTACAGTGTCCAAAATCCAGCATTCATGAGTCATGATTTGAAATTGGAAACCATTAAATATGCAAGCTAATTAATCCACCATTACTATCATTAAACTTTATTAGCCTTAGGCATATGCATAAATTGGTGGGTACCATATACTCTCACACATCTTTTTCAAGACTACAAGGATGAATAGAGAATCTAGATGAGGTAGTTGGTTCTAGAGCAAGCTAGTGTCTGTGGGGAAAAGGGTAGGATTAGACACATGTCTGAATAAAAAATCAAGCTCTTTTCTAGTAACTAACGCTAGCTATGCAAGATACATCAAAACCCAGTTGATCATGTTGTGTATAGCTCTATAGCCTCAATTGGAAAAGACACATAGAAGAAGATAGTGCATATGATTGGAGAGGACAATTCAACATGCAGGTCGACACAGAGAAAACAGGTGGAACACAAAATCCACATGGACTGTCTATATCCATAGAGGCCACGCTTAAGGGGAAAAAAGGTTCTTTAAGTTGCTTGGGGAAGGAATTCTCTCTTTTCACTTCAATTTTATGTGCATTGGTTTATCTTGTGCTTGTAATTAAACCACATGTGACTTTTATGTATACACTTATGTAAACTTCTATTCTTCTGTTTGATCTTTGTGCCAAAAACATAGGCTTTTCATAATTGAAGAACTTTGAAGAATAGAGCATGTGCCTATGTGGTTTATTTATTTGCTATGAATTAATGCTGATTGATGGTCTTTGTCAATATAAATAGATAATCGATTGATACATAGATATTGTCACACCGATTTCAAAGTAGTTAGAACGAACTTCTCTTTGTTTTCACACCAGCATCTCCAAAATCTGATAGGGAAAGGGAAAACTTTGAATTTCCTATCCTCTCAAATTAAGCTCAAGCTCTATAGAATAATAGCCGATATTTAAATAGCTATGATTTAAATTTCATCTGTATAATAAGCGATTCATTAGTTAGCTGTCACATAAAGAATTGGAATTTTTCACTCCCTTAATTACATGAATCATAAAGAAACCTTCGACAAAGTCAATGATATTTTGCATCTATAAAATGGTAACAAAAAGAAGAAGCAACAATCTTGTTTCAAAGCGAGATTAGTGATTCACAAAATCAGTGATATTTCACATTATCATATGATAAAAAAAAGTGAGAACCCTGTTTCAAAACTATTCACCTGATTAAAAATCTTAAGATAACCAATTAACCACGTCTTTATGAATTATTTGCAAAAGGTCGTTGTCTGTACTTAATATTTCTATCTTGGCCACGCCACATTTTAGCTATGGTTCAATGCACACAGCTTGGGAGGAATTCTTCTGTGTTCCCATTGCACATGCACTCTGAAAGCATGGAAGATCTTCTTCTGTTTGACAGTTCTATCCTTGTACAAAGACAGAACTCCAGTGTCTATGGAAACAAAAAATTGTCACGTCAATTCCCTTGCTCTATTTTAATAGGCGAAGTTAATTGAATAGTTAGAGTATAATATTTTAAAAGAGTAACACAGGTACACACTTCTTAATCTTAATTACATATAACTAAGGCTCTTACTCACTGGGTTGAGCAGTGTACATGAATTATTATACACTCTTTAATGCATTCTTACTGATTAAAAAAAAAGAATAAAACATGTTTGCGCATGCCTTTGTTCGTTAAGCAGTGGAGTTAGGCTAGCTATTATTAGCATCAGAATAGTTAACCAAATTACATAGTTTATTAATTATATGGAAATTAATTATTATTGATTTTTAAACTCAAATATATTTGTTTGTTTTTTTTCACCGGAGGGTCGAGCATCATCTTATTATAGAAACTTGACAGTGTGGCTATTATGAATAAAGGGGAGTGGCTGGACAGATAAATAATAATAACAACAATAATCATAATGATGCCAAAACTCTGAAGATTCTGAAGACACATATACATAAAAGCTAACTAGACCAACAAACAAATGCATGGCCAGTCATGTCAAGAACATGATCAGTTGCATCAACCCCTCATTTCTCAATAATGGTGAAATTAACTGTACCAACAGAATAACTGCCACCACAAGAATCAATACTTGGATATAATTTACATGGAACAGAAATTAATTTCAATGTCTGCTCTGTATATAGGATTGATAGTCTCTCGGAATTTGTGCATCATAAGTCCTTGGAGAGTCAACAATCACTGAAACAGAACAATGGATCTAGAAAAAGATATGGTCTTATTTGGTCGGTATTTTCTGTCCTTTTGGTTCTTCATCCATTAATTTTGGTGCCCCTTAATTATTCATCTTCAAAGGCCACTTTAATCTGATGGACTAGGAACCAAGCCAGACTCTTTACGCTACGAATTACCCTGGAATGATGATGTACTTATATACCGATACCAAGCGTAGCTTTGGTTTTTCCTCCTAATGCCTAACTTCTTGTTGGCTCATTCTCATGCCTCTTTGGAATTTCCTTACCTAGCTAGTGTAAAAGCTAAATCCTGAAAAAGTTTTATGAAAAAAAAAATCAGACCTGGGAACAATATATCATATTATATGAGTTACATAATAATGTTTTCAAATGAGGCAGGGTTTGAAAACTTACAACATGTTCGTAGTTTTGTAGGGCAGCTCTATGAATTTTATATTAATGAAAGGAACATAAGTTGTTGCTGAATCCACATGGATGAAGAAACTTTTGCCGCTGGTCCTCTGCGTCCCAGAAATGACTACCAGTATCCTGAAAATGATGTTTTTGTCAATAATAATAATAATAGTAGTAGTAGTAAAGAAAAAAAGAAAACCATTCTTTTTCCTTTTTTCTTAAAAATAAATTTATTTATTTGGCTGTTTCTGTTTATACCTCCTCAGAGAACACATTTGACCTCTGCCCTTGAAGAAAAAATGAGACTGAATTATCCAAAAGATAGTCACTAGCAATGTGGAAGATGTTGGTGGGGGTCATGGTGGTTGTATCAGCAAAAGTAGTGGCTTGGTTGTTAGGGCTGTTGCAATGTGACACAGATGGTAGTGGTGGTGATGGTGATGCCATGCTATTTAGTTTCTGAAAATTCAAAGAGACCAAGTTAATTTCATGATTAGACATTTTAATTTAATTGATAACATGGAAATTGTTTTCTTCTTCAATCCTCACCTCTGGTCTAACCAAGAGGGTGTCTAGATCCGTTGCCAAGTCATAAAACATGGGATTCACTGAAGCAAGCTTCATTGACAAGAACTGCAGAAAATTAGAGGCATAGCTAGCTTGTTAGCATATACATTATACATATAACTAATGAGGAGGTGAAGTAACTAGGTAAATAAAAAAGAGTATATTGGGGGTACCTCAACTTGATTCTGTAGAGACTGAACATAATTGATTATTTCGTCCAACATAAGGGCCTTTCCAGTCACCTAGTTAAAAACCAAACCACATGAAGATGTCAGAAGAAATGTTGAAAAACTAACGTATAAAGGGCAATTCTAGCAAGAGCACATTCACATAAACACACAAGTTACCTACCAATCAAAAAAGATAACAAAGGAGTTGTTAACTAAAAAAAGAAAATTTATTGGTCCTACATGCAAGTGTGACATGAAGTTCAACTTTACCTACCTTGTCACAGCCTGGCACAAGCCGTTGCAACACCTTCATCCTTTCACTTATCTTCTCTCTTCTCACCTGAAAAATCCATTTTCTTGCAACATTAGAGGAATGAAACATGAAGATGAAACCTCTAGGGAAAGCCAGCACACTGGTGGGGCCCACGTAGCCATAGAGATGGTAATTTTTCAAGTTGTTAATAAGAGAGTTACAGTGTACCCTTTCAGCAAGGCTGTGGCTATCCGTTGCCTGACCCCTTCTTGCTCTGACATGGATATAGCCTGTTGGAGGCTCTTCGGGACACTTTCTCTGTTCCTTCTTCTCTTCTTTTGCCTTGTCCTCTTCTTTCAACCCACCATTGCCCTTCCTTTGTTTCTTGTTTTTCCTTTCTGTTGCAGCATCCTACAATAATTAACAACAAAACAACACTAATTTGGTTAACTTATTGAACATTGTAGTATAGCAAATAATGCTGGGAGAAAAACACAAAACTTAGATAATTAACAAAGCTACAACATAAGACATTAATTTATTGGAGTAAGTAGTCTGTACGCGCTGACAGTGTAAAAGTTTCTTATAAGTACCGTAGTTGAGTCATAAGCCTATGGTATGTTCATTAATTTTTATAATAAATATCTTAAAAGTTATATACCAACAATGATTTCTGATCAGTTGAAAAGTGTAATAAAAAAATTATACTAAAAGTGTATAGAAATAAAACTCAGTTTATTTACCTTGGATTGGGGGTTACTAGTCAAGGAAGATCCATTTCTGGTTTTCCTTTTCTTCTCCACAGGAGTGTTCACCTTCTGAGTGACCTGCTCCCCAGTTTCAAGCTTGTCCACTACCATGGAGGACTGAGGGCTAAGGTTTTCAGTGACAGAAGGCTCATTGTCACTGATGGTGATCTTGGAGCTCTGATCAACACAGCTAGTCTCCTGGTTTGTGACATTAAAAGATGATGTTTCATGAGGGAGTTGTTGAAACTGATGAGGAGGAGGGGAAGGGGTGTTTAAGTTGTTGGGGAAGAATGCAGGGTCAACAAGAAAAGGATGGTATTGGTATGAAAAAGCTGCCATGTGTGAGTGAGAGAGAGAGAGAGGTGTGTGTGTGTGTGTTTCTTTCTTTCTTTGGTTTTTGGAGAAAATGCAAGTTATGAGGAAGAAAAGTGATGGAAGAAAGGGAAGCAGTGGTGTGGATGAGTCAGGAAAAGTTGGTCTGTGACAAAACTAAAAGGCCTGGTCTCTATATATAAAAAGATTTGTGCACATATAATAGCTGAAAATCTTTAAAAGCAGTAACTCCTAACTCAGCTCCCATTTGACTGGTCTAGTGTCATCAACTCATTTTCTTCTTTCACATTAGTGATTAGTGATAATAATGAATGAGACCCCAATTATGATAAACAGGAGAGATTATTTGACTTTGTGGGTAGTTTGATTGTTGGGTATCCTTTATAATAATAAGGTAAATGTTGATAGTATTCTTAGGAGACTTATAGGAAAATAAAAGAGAAAAGAAATATTGAGATATGAAAAATACATTCATCTATAATTTTAAAATACGCTCTTATATTATTTTTCATAACATTTTTTTTAATTCATTAACAAATTTCTTACGTTCACTTAGTTGAATAAATAGTACTACCCCTTTTTATATTTTTAAATGTTTTAGTCTTTTTTATTATCTTGAAATAATTGGTGTTTTAGAATTTTAAAGTTTAATTAATATTTTTTTTAAATATATCCATATTTAATATCTCACAACTTATGGTGGAAGCATCAATAATCAAAATATTAAATAATTTTTTTTAGTTTAAATATAATAATATTTTATTTCTCTTAAATATATTTTTTTAATTTACCTGCAGTAGCCTTAAACATATTGGCAAAATATGGTGTGAGTTTAACAACTTCGAGTCAAATTTTTGAGTTTTCTCCTAGTTTTATTAATTTCTAATGCACTACAAGCTTATTTAGTTAGTATTCCTCGCTTTAAAAAAATAAAGCTTGTATTCCTAGAGGCTTTTAGTTCTTTTATTTTTATTCACTAAAAAAAGGGTTAAACGTAGAATGAGGTAGTAAGTAAAATATATTAATGTCATAAAATTTTTAGAAGTCTAACTTTGTCTTATACAAAGAATAGTTTAAAAAATTTATTTGGACTATTCATATGCATAGTCAATAAAATTTAAACAAATAAATATATTAATGATTAGATATATTAAAAAAATAAAACTAATAAAAAATATTTGGAAGAATAAGAGTATTGTCATTAATATTGGAGTAATGTTGAAAAAAATATATAAATTTAAGACACATCAAATTCTCAAAGTAACAGATAATTTAACATGGAATAAGTACTTTAAAATTGAGGGAGTACATAAAAAGTGGGAGACAATAGTAGATTATTCTGTAATCATACTTCTAATCATTTGTTTTAAAACCAGACAAGGTGATGAAACCGGTAAAGACATTTGTTTTCTCGTATTATTTTTGTTTTGACAGATTGTGTTTTGGTATTTGGATTATTGACAATTATATATATATATATATTAAATAATAAATTAATAAAAATAATAATAAACTAAATAAAAGTAAACATCAAATTAATATAAATACAGCATATTATTGTATATATCTCTAGTAGTGACATAAAATAATAAATATTGATTTCACAAATAAATATAAAGTTTTACAAATATTATTAAAAACTATTATGCATTAACTTAAATTCATTCTTGGAAGTGATAAAATAAATAATTCAAATATCATATACAAAAATAACAACCTAACTACCAACAAGTTATTGACCTCATCAAAGGTGATTATCTAATTTTTTTAATAAAAATTAATTCAACCAATAAATATTTCATACTAATAACATAAAAAATTTATAAAAAAAACATGTTTAAAACTTAAAGTTTGGAAGTTAAAGTTCAAAAGGTGATCTCCTTTGGGCCTTTGCCCCTTTGAATACCAATAAAAAAAGTGGCAAATAAATTTTATGTTTTTATTTAAATAAAAACATAAATCGGTTCCGTCAGTAATGACCGGTTTTTACTCGGTTCAACGTCAGCTACTTACCATTCATGCATGTTTCGTTGACGTCAAATTTATTTGTTTATTTATAGATTTATTGATGTTAAGATTTAGTTAGAAAATGAGAAAGTATCACATATACATAAATATTAAAGGATTAATTCATTTCGATCAAAATAACTGTAATAGCACATCATTAATTGAAAAAAAAACCTATTTCATGATAATGACAATAACTAATAAAGATATTAAACTATTATAATTAATAATGTTGCAACAAAACATTAGATGACGCGTGTTAGATAGGTTTGTTAAAAATATTTGCGTTGATTTGATCATAATATAATATAGTTAAATAAGTTTGTCTGTAACATAAATTATTTCAAAAACTGTAGTAATATTATTAAATTATAATATAAAATTATTATGTCAATAATATAAAAATTAATAATAAAATTGTTTACTAATGAAAATCAATTATTTTCTTCACTTTTAATTATTTTACTAAACGTACTCACTGTTTCAAATTATAGGTTTTTGCTTTCAAGGATTTTTAATACATTCCAAACATGCTATAGCGAATCTTAACTTAATTTTTATTGCTTCTCTCAAATTTTAAAATTAGGTTTGGTTATGATTTTTTTTATATAATTTTAACTTTTATGAATTATATTTCTATTGTCACATGCATACACTTTAGTTAGTTTTAATTTGTATACTAAAGATTAACTTTCAATAATTTTAAAATTATAAGAACTCAAAAATCAAAATAAACTTACAAAAGACTAGAATTTAAAATTTAAAAACACAGGAAATAAAAATACATCTAACCTTCTGTCAAAAAAAATAAAAATCTAACGTTTTATTTATTATAGGAACTAAAGATTGTGCAAGCTAATTTCACATGGTTAGTGTCTGACTAATTTTTAATATTGCCATTTTTAATGATTTTCTTTATATATTTTTTCATTTTTTTAAATAATTAAATGCTACTAGAATAATAGCTTTAACCAATATTTTAAACAGATCCTATATAATCGCTGGAACAACAAATACATAACTTTTTAAAGTATTATTATAAACCCTGTTACATTAATAGAAGTTTAAAATTTTTGTATGCGAAATTTCGCATGATTATACATAAATGTTGTAGCAATATATATACACTCGTTAGTGATAAATTAATTTAGTGATCAATATCTTATTTAATTATTTTTATGGCAACTTACTTGGCAAGTAAGTTTTTCCAGTCAAAAAGTTTTATGAGGAGAAACTTTTATTTTTGGATAATAGTCATAATACTGAAATTCAGTTTTGGAAAAACATTAAAATAAATATTTTCGATTATTTAAATTTTTTTATAAAAAAAAATCTTCACATTGGAAGAAAAAAAATCAGGTCTATTTTTCCTTAATTATTTACTCTCTTTTTTTTTCTTTCTTTTTCTTGTTATCTGTGTCATAATCAGAACTTTATTTTTAATTAATAATTTTGTCATGTATTCTCCCAATCGTAAAAGAGCCAAAGAAAAATATAAAAGCATATATTTCCCTCTTAAATATCATTAATTAGTTCTGTTGTTTTCTACTGATCGCGACTTTTCCCCTTTCTTGTTTTTGTATAAATATATATTTTTTCCCTTATGTAAGGTACCCCTGCTCTGAATTGGGACCCAAAATTTCCTATTCATTTTACACGGTCTTCCTTCTTTTATCCAAGACGATCCAAACAAATTACGTACCACATCAGAGTAGTACAAAAAGAGAACTCGTGATTATAAGGACCTTATCATTCTCTAATCACTTGTCACAAAACACAAAATCTCACTCGATACCATTGTAATCATGTGAGTTAGATTTTTTTGTCACTCTAATTTTTCTTAATATTGATTTTTGTTTTGATGCGTGAGAAATTGTTTTGAACTCTTATAATGGAGCTAAAACTAAAATGTAAGTTGGGCTGTTGGGACTAGTAGTATATAAATTGACACACTTTCAACAAGATAGGACAACATGATCTTGTTTAATCATCCAAGAAATTATAAGATTGATTTGGTAGGAAAAAAAAAAGAGAAAAAAAGATTGTAAGTTTGATTTTCTATTAAAAAATGATGTTTAATTTAATCCAAAAAAAATTATAGATTAATTCTATTAAAAATATTGATAGGAAAGCAATAATCCTATATTCACTACACGTCTAGGTTCTGTGATTCGAATTGGAAGTGGAATTTACAAAAAAGCAAAACCATTGATAGTTGATGGGGACTTTGATAATTCAGTAAGATTCCTCTCTAAACTTATGTCATTAACCGAAGGAAGAGTGAGAAAGACAGGAGGCATTGCATTGGGCTGAAGTTGTTGGATCGTAAGGAATTCATTGGCCCATACAGAGTCTCCAAAAGATAATCAAATTTTACGTAATTTTTTAAAAATATTTCATGATGAAATTAAATAGCACTTTCTTTTTTTACTTCATAAAATTAAATAGCACTACTCAATAAATAAAAATTTTATCCTATAAAAAAACAAGAAGTTTAGAAATTATAAGGAAAATGTTGAGCTGTTTGCTGATATCTCCAGCCTTAAGTGAACTGTGAACCTACTACTGTTTACTGAGTCCTTGAGAGTGATGTTTGTTAGGTGTTACTGTTACTAGTCTTTCTTTTTTCTTTTCATAAATTTTTTTTATTAGGATTTTTCTTTTCATATGTTAAAAAAGAAAATGTAAAATTTGCATTCTTTTTTTTGTTTTTTAGGAATGCGTCCTTTGTTCTTAAGATGTCTGGTACGTAGACATTTTTTTTATGTTTATTGAATAATGTTTTTAATTAAGAATTGTGATTTTCTTAAAATGTTATAAATACATTTAACGCGTTTAAAAATATTCATGAAAATGACAGATAAAAAAGTGAGTAGATTAAAAAAGAAGAATGGAAATTTCACTTAGTCTTTTTTCAAAGTGAGTACGTATTCAAATTAATTCTTATCATTTCTGATAGTTATATTATATATAATGTTATTAGATTTGGTTTTCATAGTTACGTTTTTTAACCTAAGTCATTATATATTTATCCTAGTTTTTTTTTTATTTCTAAACCAATTTTATTGGGCTATATTATTTTTTATTTTAATTTCCATATATAATAGTTAGATACAATTTTTCATGTAGGGTCTAAAATATAGACTTTATTTATACAAAACGAAAAAGACTAAATTTATAATTTAATCTATTTCATGAATATGCTTAAAACTTTTTACTTGTATGGAAATCTCAGTTTTAGTCATATTAGATTATTTTTTTCCAAATTGTATAGGAATGATTTGTTGGAAAACATGATTAAGTGATTAACAAAACATTCATTATTTTTTGTACAAACTTTTAACATAGGAAATAGGGTAACAATAAGGTAATATTTTTCTAATAAAAAATGAAAACAAAAACACTTTCATAAATATATATTATATGGTCTTAACTTTCAAAGAGTTTTCTTTCAAACCAAGTTATTGAACACAAGTTGTTAAAATGATAAAATTAACGGCAAAACTCTTAATGAATTAGAGTCATTTTTGTTCTGATGGATCAGAAGTTAAGACCAAAATATTTTGGTTTCCAAGAGTGTTTTTTAGCATGAAATTTCTGATTTTTTTGGCCGAAAATTCTGCTAACTAAACAGCTGTAAAAGACGTAATTGCTCAACTCTCGTCAATGTGCATGTTTATAACGCACGATGCATGCACCGCACAGCCATGATATAAGACATCAATTCAAATTCTGATTAACGCGCATGTGTCACACACCTTAGTGAAATGTGTTTGACTGAAAAAATTACTGGACCAACCTTGGGATACTAGGATTTGGAGTGATTTGAGGTATTTGACATTACATTGATGAAACTGTTTGTCAATTAAGTATTGTAAGAAAATTTAAGTTAGGATCTTCGTTGTCATTATTGTAAACTAAAAAAGAAATTAAGTGTAAAATTTACCCTTTTTAAGTAAAGTTTTTTAATTGAATTTTGTAGATAAAAAATATTGTTAAAAGAAAATATTTCATATTAATGTAGTTCAACTAAATTTTCTAATTGAGATTATTAATAGTAAAATAGATGAATATTTTATACCTATAATTAGTGACGGGTCCAAAAATTTCTTTTAGTAAGGGAGAAAAATTTCAAGCTTTTAGATTATACATAATGTTATGACAAATAAATTCAAAATACCTATATTTTTTATAAATTATAATTATTTTTTTTTATATATTTTCATATTTTTAAAATATTGAATGATTTTTTCATTTTCAATGTTATAAAAAAAATTAGAAAGATACAATGATAAAATTAATAATCTCTCTTTTATCTCTTATAATTTTTTACATTCATTTAAAACATTATCTTATGAGACAATGCTAATTTTTTTATCAAGATAAAAATAAAAATTATTAAATATATTCATATAAAAACCAAAATCCTGTGGGCGCCCCATTTCCTTAAGTGTAGATCCGTCAATGTCTACAACACGCAGTGGAAAAAATACTTTCTATTCTGTGTATGAGAAAAAGGATTATGCAATCAAAATCATAATACAACATTAAAAATATTTTTTATTTTATGTAAAATAATTTTACATAATAATCTCATCACATCTTATCATATATAATAAGTTTATTAACTTTTATATTAAAAATTATAAGTTTATTAATTTTTATATTAAAAATTATACAAGTAATTATTTAAAATATTTTCATACTATAAGTGCATCATCATTAAATAATAAGAAATAAATTTTTGTATTTTGGATATATATATATATATATATATATATATATATATATATTATAATATCTTATTATGTATTGGTTTTCGATAGGTGTATATATATAATAGAAAGTATGTTTATTTATAAAGGTAAAGTTTAAATGGACCAAAAAATATAATTAAAGTTAAAATTTATTTATTATGTAATTATTTAATTTACATAAAAGTTATATTAATTTATACTAACAACTTAAATTAATTAAACTCAAAATTAAGATACTTATATTTTGAAATAGAATTATAAGAATTCAATATATTTATTTTATCTAAATTAAATAATGAATTATTAATAAATAAAAAATATTTAATATTGGTAACACTTAAATTTAAAATAACACAATACTTATTTTTATTTAAATAAATAAATTTTAATAAGCACTACAATACACTATATCATAATAGTTGTCTTGCAGTAATCCCCGACTACACAAAGCAGAGAATAATTGGTCAAAAATTAATTGGGTCAACGCAAGTTTCCGCATGTATATATCAAATCAGTTTAATTGGAAACAGAGGTGGACCCCCAAATTTTTAATTTACTTGTATATTATATATATCATAGAATAAATTATACTGGTATTTTATAGAGTTTTTTCAGGTTGCACATTATACCCATATTTTTTGTATTTTCTTGAGTTTTTTAGATTGCACACATTATACCCATATTTTTTTTAATGTTTACAATAACATTGTTTACAGAGGTACATAATGTAATACTTTTTTAAGCAATTAAGGAAATTATGAAAAAAATAGAAATATCATTTGCAATATGAAAAAAATTTCATGCCAGTGTTATTTACTTTTTTATATATATATGTAAGACATGAAAACTTTACAA